>NW_018108428.1:73630-78737 GCF_000183805.2 Loa loa | reverse complement strand
ATCCAATTTATTTTCAGGAAATTAGATGCTTCCGAAATAATTTAGCTAATTTACGGAAATTTGATTGGGTACCATTACCGTTAGCATATCCTCAATTAGTATATCTGGCAATACATGTCCACTTTTTTATAATACTTATTTCAAAGCAAGAAATTATCCTATCAGCGGCACAAAATAATACGACAGAAACGTCACGTACCATAGCAATTGTTAGCAAATGAATCCATTTCACTTTTTTTTTCTTTTTCCTCTTTTCTCCATTTATTTTTGGAAAATTTTGTTGAAAAACGAAAGAAAAAAAACAGAACAAAATGGAACTTAGAATATGAGAGCAGTTTTTATAAAAGAAACTGATATCTTAACTATTCCCTTACTAATTAGCTATCAATCATTTATAGTATTTATGTTTAGCTATTCCCCTATTAATCATTTAGATTATTTATACATACATATTATTGCAGTTAAATCGATGGTTCCCATTAACACCAGCTATAAAATTCTTTTTTTATATGGCTTGGATAAAGGTTGCAATGGTACTTATTAATCCATTTGGTGAAGATGATGATGATTTCGAAACAAATGCACTCATTGATCGAAACTTTAAAGTATATTTTTGATAAAATTTTTTTCATTTAATTGAATGAAAAATCACAATTGTTTTTAAAATAATCACTGTCTTATGCAAAAAACAGCTATCATATTAATAACAATTATCTTTTCCATTAATATGATATGATAGTAATCTTTTAACTATCAAAAGATAACTATCCTACTATTCTTTTTCCAAAAATGATAGTTATCTTTTTGCGTTAATATAACAGTTACATTACGGATATGATAATTATCATATCAATTAGCACAAAAATGTTCATATACTTACTATTACCATACTTCCGCTAAAATGATATTTCTCTTCCAGATGACGTAATGATTCAAAAAGTATATTGTCTCTTCCCAAAATTCATAAAACTATCTGGAAAACAATAACGAAATATAATTATGAACTAAATCATATTATCAACATTAACCATTCATTTCAATGTCTGCTTGATAATAATTAGATAAATTTAACAGATTTCATTTGATATTTGTTCAATCGTTTTTTTTTTAAGGATATTTATTTAACCTTAACAATATTAAAGTATAATTTACAAAATTAAAAACAACTATTTCAGGTAGGGATGAAAATTGCAGATGGTACAAGTGATGATGTACCAAAACAGTTGAAAGATGCATTTTGGAATCGTAATATTGAAGCATTATATAGCGAACAATCTATTAAAAACAATGAAAGACAAGATGGTTTAGTGGGTTCAGCTACAAAATTTACGTAATGTTACGCATATATTTGATAAATTTTCGAATATTGAATATTCATTTAAAATATATCCAAAAGTGAAGTGATGAAATATTTCAGAAAATTATTTAAAGTGAAAAATTTTTTAATATATATACAGAAAATTAAATGAGGAAGATAGGACATATTACTAATATGAAAAATTATCATGAATAATTCATACGATATATAAATTCATAAACAAATAAACGTATAACAAATAAATGATTAACAAAATAAGTGTAAGTTGTAAAAATAACCATGAAAAGATTTTAAAATTCATATCAATAATCAGTCATCTTTACAGGGAACCATGTGATATGAAACATGTATTGATGATACCATTAAAACGAAATAGTACAAGTAGTATCAGTAATAGTAGCTATCCAATAAACAGAAGGCAAACATCGCAAAGGCAAAATTTTATGGATGATAGGAAGTATGAAATCATTTGTTTACATGATATTATATAAATTATCATAGTTATTATATAAATATAATTATACTGAACAAATGAACCAACAGAATATTCAAATAATACAATTGTTCAATCAACGATATATCTGTTACAAAATATGTCAAAGATAGTTTCGATGCATATGTATATATATATATATATATATATGTATGTAATCTTTCGAAAAAGGCTTGCAATTTAAAAAATTAAAAAAAAAAGCCTTGCAGTTTTAATAGCTTTAATCTAATACCTTAGTCTTAACTGATTAAAAGGAGAAAAAAAATATTGAAAAAACGAAACCATAAGCTACGAAGAAAAAAAACCTTAAGCAATTAACGATATATTTCTTACAAAATCAACATATATATATACATATTTGTTTATTTATTTATATTTATACATAATATACTTTAAGAATTTATACTTGATTCTAGTTCTATATGCATCTTTACTTTTATCGTTAAATTAAGTATTAAAAAAAGCTCATTCCATCTTTTTCAGTACTGATATCAGTCGACGCCTTCCAAGAAATACTGCAATACATACCACAAGTGCAAGGTAAGAAGTACATTCTTCAGTGGATAAATTTAGCGCTAGTTGAATTATGCTTAAGATATATTTCTCGATTTTGCATGTGAAATTCCAAAATGCAACTCACTTTACAGTACCCCTGAAGAATATGCGACACATAAAAACAGTTGGTCATTACGAAGCGGTAAAAACTCCTCATCCTCTATTCTACTAAATGAAGAATCATGTCACGTGAACCACGGTTATATGATGGACGTGAAAGGTAATGTAAATAATTACATTATAAATTCTCAAATCTGAAATCTAGAATCTAACATAGAACAAAACACCATTGCTAGGGTAATATATGCCATTTGCATGACTCGTTATTACATCGATATCCTGCTATTGCTTTAACAAAAAAAAAAAAAAAAATTGAATTTAAACAACATATCTATAGAAACCCAAAATAATGTCCCGATATCTGTTGGGCATGCAAATGGCAAGAAACTATAAGTAATAATTTGCACCTAGCTTTGGAAGATCGAATTTTTCCTTATCCCTTTTTTAGATTAGACAGAAGCTACCACGAATTAGATTCTACAATCGGTAAAAACAGTTAACATACTTGCCTAAAACTGTAAAAGTTCTTCCAATTCATTCCTTTTTCTTTTCACAGTAATGGACGACTCATCAAAACAACACGATGAAATTGTCGGAAAATTAAATCTTCCAAGAACATTAGAATGTTCGCAATATAAACAAAACGAAAAAAATACAATGAATCAATTAATGGCCGACAAAAATAAAGACAATGACAGCTTTCAGCAAATTGTAAAAATGTAAATATGAAATAGTTTTACTCGGTGGAAATTTCTGAGGAACATGAATTAACAAAACATTCGTAACACTGATAAAATACTTCAAAAAGTTGAAAGTTTTAAAAACAATTAAACATTGAAACGTCTAAGTAAAATGAAACTTTGATAATATCTACATGCATTTTTGCGCGATAATATACCTGAAAGTTCTAAGAACCTCAAACATTAATGTGTGTCATAAATACTGAAATGATATACACGAACTAAAGTTGAAATTGAAGATATTAACAGGCTGTGGTAGAGATTCATCAAATGGAAAAATCGTATTCATAAATAATGTTAACTATAAGGGCTATAACTTACCAACGTAAATTAACGACATCCTACAAAAGCCTGACAATTAGGAATTAGTAAATATAGAGGTCATGACAACTTATCAATAGTTGCTGAAAAGTATAGCGATAGCAGTACATTTAAAGATCTACTTTTTATTAACTAAATATTCCTCCGCTTTTTGAATCAAATCTTGCATTTCCTTGTATTGTGCCAACAGACTAGCTTCATTGGCCGGTAACCATTTGATATTTTGATGCTCATCTGACAATCTAATCCCTTCATCATTTTTTAACTTTGCCAGCCAATACTTGACTGTCTTCTGAAAAAAAAAAGAAAAAAAAGTGAATGTTGATGAGGATATTCTACAAATCCAGCGCCCTTCTAGGAATACAAATGGAAAATATTCTAAGTATGTCTTTTTCTCATAGAACGCCAGCCATGTAATGCTCATGCTAAATAGCATGGACGACAAATGTAATTATAACTACAATAATTACCAGGAATAAATTAAACCTTGAAAGTTTCTCACCTGTTTGTTAACTTCTTCCCCATACCGGTTACTTTTTTTCACCACATACTTCATAACTTCCACGAAGTCCACATGTACATCCAAGTTGTCGGCCGTTATTCCAGCTTCTTCAGAAGTTTCACGTAACGCTGCCAACCATTCGTCTTCACCGGGATCAACATGACCTTGAAAAATATCTAAATAAACTTTGTGTATAAATCTAAACAAGACTGCCAATCTTCAGACAAGATTTCATCTAAAATGATATACTTAAAATCAAAATTTGAACATCCTCGTTTGTATTTTACTTAAGCCTTAATTACGTTAATAATGGGAAATGAAATTTGCAACTTTTAAAATCATCATCCGATAATATTCTAAGATTGTATTCAGTTTAAAGTGAAAGTATGATAAAATGAAGTTGCAACACGGAAATGGCGAAAGATTCTCTGAATTCTAAGTAGTCTTACCTGGAAAATACCCAGCAAATTAAGGGTGAAATATAGCATATTGTCTTTGTCCAGAAATAAAAACATTACTTGAATATACATATCAATAGATTGAGATTAAAAAAGGTGTATAAATAAGATTATGAGGGAAGGACAATGAGATACACGGTTTGCTTGGTATTGCAAGGTACACCTTGGTACACCTTGGAAGTACATCTTGGTAATAAGGAACAAAAGTCTAACCATAGCAAAGGTAGAAATCAATATATAGCTCTTATGAGGTATCATTTAAATAAATACCAACCTTTTGGTGGAGTCCAATGATACGGAGGATAAGATGCTTGCAATAGTAAATATTCAATTCGACCAGCGTTATGACGATAAATTAGCATACCTGCTGCACGTACAATATCAGCCATCATATAGATACGTGGAAAATGACGTGAAATAATGATATTGACTTGAACGCAAAAATGTGAAGTGTAGATCTAAAAATAAGTTGACCATAAGCAAGAAACAATCGTCCACTCCTTCGGCCAACCGCTAAATACAACTCTCAAAACATGGATGAAGATTGGGACAATTACAAATTTGTTTAAAAATGTCTGTTTGGAAACTATTTGTTATTTCTTTTCTCTCATCAATTCAAATTTAAATGATCCATCTCTACCCATTCCCTCCCTCTCTCTC
>NW_018108428.1:55596-73126 GCF_000183805.2 Loa loa | reverse complement strand
TTCCTCCTCTCTCTCTCTCTCTCTCTCGTTATCACTTTACGCAATTCTTCCTCTTCCTACCTTACTATTCCTTCTTTTTCTCTTTCCTTCTTCCTCTTCTCTTTTTCACCTGAAAGAATTATCTAAATATGTGATAAAATGCCAATAATATTAATAGTTCATATGAACTTAATTTGCTAAAATTGATTTTTGAATTGAAATCTTAATAAATTTGAGAAAAAAAAGGGAAGACTCTCAATATTTTGAATTTCTGTCACAAATTTCGAGCAAAAATATTTAGTATTAGAATATTTAGTATAATAAGTAGTTATAAGTGATATATAGAAAATGTATAAAATGTCACAAGAATAAGCAATGGTAAAAATTGTTGAATTTTTATATTGTTTCAAAAATTAAGTATTTCACACGTAATTGGTACAGTTGTTAGCACCCAAAACTGTAGAAAGCACAATTAAAACTCAAATCTGTTGTGGATTTTAGCATTTCTAAACTTTAAGCAGTTTTTACTGCTAACAAGATAAGAAAAGTGCAGAAAAGCAAAGGGGAAGGTCCCGGGGAGATTTGAACTCCCGTCGCAGGATTCAGAGTCCTGAGTGCTAACCACTACACCACGGGACCGTGTGGATAAACGGAGACTTTATTTTCTCACCAAATACATCATTAAAAAAATTCAATCCTATTTTAGCATTTTGAATAAATTTCATTCTCTTACTGTATTCACATTCAAGAAAACATTTTGCACAAGTCTTTCACTACTTTTCATCACGTATCTCACGTGAACAAATACACGTGAACAAAATTAATAAAGTCGAGTGAGTAACCTTACGAAAAAGTAAAATGAAATGTTAAACAAAGCATTAGCTACTTAGAATTTGAATAAATATACATTGTGTATAAATAAACATGGGTCAGATTTGATAAGACTTTAAAGAAGTCCATTTGAAAGTGTGACAAAAAGATGACAAATAATTAAGAATGACAGTGACAAATGCTTTCCGTGAACTTACTTTCTCAATCCAAATTTTCCTACAGTAATTTTCCCTTCAACATATTTCTTAGTTACTGAGTGTTTTCTTTTTTTTTATTTGAATTTTTCATTTTGCATAGCTGAAGTCAAAAATCATTTTCTATAGGTTGTTAATTATTTATATTTGTTATCTCTTACATTTCATTAGTCGAGAAATTCCTGCTCAAGTGCAAATATCAGTTTAGATTTTTAAGTTCAGCTTTATATTTTGACGCTTGTTGAGTTTTTTTTCAAATATTTTAATTAAATTTTAATTTTACTGTATAGCATTATTCTTGGTTAAATCGGATAGTGATAAAATTGAAAAGTCGTATAATGCGACTTAATCCCAAAAGCAAAATGGTGCTATGAAAAGACTAGCCAAATGCAGGAATAGCAACAAAATGATTCAATCAACTAATCTTTGGATAAGTTAAACAGAATGATTTCAAAAGCTTTCATGACAAAAAATTCATAAGTTTGTATCTGTCCATTTTATGGTAGATTATTGTCGTAGCATCAATGTTGTTGATAGTTTGAGGAAAAAAATGCTGAAAAAATTTTGGATTTTATATTTAACTTCAAATTCCAACAGCTGTTATTCACAATATAAAGTAACCGAAATGTTATACCTTTTTTGATCAATTTTTTCTTGCTTTTTAAGAAAAAAGGCGTTTTTGAAACGTTCGTAATTCAAATTTGAGGAATCGACACTTTTTTTTTTGTTCTTTAAGTGGACACGTTTCGAAATTTCCTCTTTTCAGACTCCTATTTCTCGATCTTCTCTTCATCCTTCTACCATCTCTCTTTATGAATCCATTCATTCTTTATAAAATATATCAGGAGGCTGATTCTTATTGGTATGTTCAGGAGAACAACGGTGACAACACCACGTAGTTTAACCAAACTTTATGAAAGGCTAGTTGAAAACTTATTCATTTTGCAGTAATGGTAACTTCTAGATATCTTCAAAAACTTTTACTTTCTAACTGCTAAAAGAAAATTATGTTATGACCCAAAGAAAGAACCTTACGTAAAGATGTACGGGTGTGTGAAGTTCGAAGTTCAAAAAAAAATCCAAGGTAAAATCTTCTGTAATTCAAAAAAAAAGTTTGCAAAATTGATAGAATCGGGTGTTCTTTTTTTTCGAAACTAAGCTTGATTGGACTTGAAATCTAATTTAAATTTGCGAAGATGTAACATCTTGCAATAATTTCAAATCTCACTAAAGATTACGGGTTTTTCTTGCAAAGAATGTACCGAAGATTTTTCTTAATCCAAGATTAAGCATTCATCTTTTCGTTTTATGTGGTTACATTATAAAACGCAAATATTTATTCATCTTTTTCTGTATTTGAATTACAGTAAAGTAAATATTCTATTACTTTTAAAGAGAAATATGAAAAACTGATTTCGCAAAAGACAGCTACAAAAAACATAATTCGTTTTAAATGGTTGCAAAGGATAACATCGAAAAATTCGATATCTCTCAGGAAATTCCAAAAAACAACGATAAAGTAATAAGCTCACTCAACTCTCTCATCATTATTCATTCCATTTATTAATTCAACAATCCAAATACCATCCTTACGTTGTTCCTTGAATTGAACACGCATCAGTTGTCCAACACAAGGTATTCCATTCATATGGCAATTAATCGTTTTAACCAATTGCGCTTCATTCAAAGAAGCCAAAATACATGGTACTGATAGAGCAGGTTGGATACGAACATTTGAAGGCTGAAATATTTAATTAATATATCCCAAAATTTAAGCATTGAAGCCGATGATACGGAGCAGCACTGTAAAATTTGAATGTGCTTTGGCTACTTATTAAAACTTCTAGCAGTTTCAAATGAAATTTACCAAATTTTCTATAGACCACAAATCATTTTGCCCGATAATTCCTACATGCCCATCGTCAATGTGTCGTACATGTACAACGTTTTCACCGAAACGTTCAATAACTGCTCTAACTTTCGTTTTTTCAAAATCATTGCATTGTACCATACAAAGTGCACCAATTGCCTGCAAAGTTACAGTAGGAAAAGGAAGGCAGATGAAAGAAATTGTTTAATATGGCTTTTGTAACACTACTAAGGAAGTTTTCTCCTACAACACTTAGACATTAACTTTTGCTTTAATGTAGTGAACTTTGACAACTATCAGTCTAAAAGAAAATAAATATCAATGTAAGTAAAAGTAACAATTTCATTGGCATTCAGTTTCTGTGTCGGACACAGCGAATCAAAACATGCGGCAGACATATCTTGTGATACTGTAGCCGGGGTTACAAAAAATATTGGCCAATCAGCATCACTACCAATTCTTCGTACCATCAGTTCGCTTCCATCAACGATACTGACAAGCTTATGATATAACTGGAAATTCAGGCCAGTAAATGCAACATAACATATAAAAAAATTGTTGGCATCATAAATCTGATAAAATGATACGAAAGTGATATAATATCAGCACTTTTTCGATATGGAGAAAACGTTACATCTATTGTATGAGTATAGAATTACCACATCTGATAAGAATACTTTCCATGTCTCATAGAGTAAAGTTTGAAGTAAAATTTCTCCAAAAATCTGTATTTATAAGATTATTGCTGGATCTTTTTGTAATGGCATTCACCGTAGAATATCGGCATTTTCGATATGGAAAAAATAGCACATCTATTGCATAGGTATAGAATTACCACACCTGATAAGTTGGGAATGATTGCGGTTCATCGTCTTGATGATGCATGGAGATTTGCGATTCTGATAGTACAAGCTGAAATCGATCTGATGTCTTAACCAAAGAAAAAACTTTGTAATTCGTTTTGTAATAAAATTGAGTTAAATTTTCGACACAACAGCCAATTACTTCATAAAACAATATTTACCATGTCCTGCTCTTCATAGTTGCTCGTACTAATGCATAATTGACTATAATCGGCTGACTCGTCGGATGTATAAATCGGTTTTTTTATCGAACTTGTATGCGATGAATCGGATGCCTATGAATATTACGATAGAAGCTTATAAGACTGGACTAGGCCAAAACAATCCCCTTATTATCATCTCTTTCCTCCTTATTCCAAATATTATCAATCAGTTGCAAATAACTGGAAATAAAGAACCATCATATTTCCAAATGTTTTCCGTGTTTGTTCCAGTTTTAGCTGCGTAAATGGTTGATTTGGAAAGTTCGACAAATTTTTTGTGTATTGTGAAATTGCACTCAGTGAACGTTTCGGAAAATTATCGTTGATATCTGAAATGGAAATTTCCATTATGCCATTGTATCCAGTTCGCAGCAAAATTCATGAACAAGCGAAGTATAACAAAGATCGAATTGAATTCATAGTATTTTACCAAGTGATTGTTTTTTAGCAATGTTACAATAATCACTGATTGTTCGATGTGGCGGTTCACCATACTCCAATTTACGATGGCAGCTATCCCAAAAAGAATCTGCGGATACGGAAAATTTGCAATCTGAAATAAAAACATGAACAAAAAAAGTTGACAATTTTCGATAAATTTTAGCAGTATTTGTAATAAAACGATTGTTATCCATTTCCTCGAATTTTCTGATGCCTCTACCACAGGATGCTAGTTTCGATGTGCATTTGAAAGGAAGCTCTTTTTATAATAATTATATAATTGGTAATTCAATAAATACAAACGTATAAGGTTAAATGAAAGTAAGAGTAAATAAATAATAAAGAAAGTAGTAAAACTAAGTGAAGTATATGCAACAAAAAGTAATAAGGTTAGAAAAGAAAAAATTTATGAAAACATGTAACCTGTACTTGAATTTGAAATTATGGAATTTGTTTTTGATGTCGAAAGAGCAGCCTTTGACTGCGTTGAACGTTTTTTAATTTTTGAATTGGGACGAAACAACGACTGAAGTTTGTTATTATGCGATGATGGTCGCCTTGATGAATGTCCATTGTCACTTTCCGAAGAAGTGTCATTGAGTAACAATGTTCGCGTTGTTTTGGGTGATGCCATTCGCCATTTTCTTGAGGGAAAATGTGATTTTTGAGGAGAAACATGCTGCAACAATATTAAAAACGTACAACCCTACGTCAGGATCTAATTTTTGAAAATCTAAATTCCAAACTCCCAATATTTCGGGACAAAAAACTATTTGTTATCTGAAATTGCGAAGAGTCTTAGAAAACAGATAATGTAATGGAATTACGTAAAACAAAAACGAATTGAATACATTCAATGAATTACTTACAGTACACGTTGCTCAAAAAACTAAATTTTTGGATCTCAGCAAAGTCTGATGCTATTCCTATTCAAATATGAATATGAAGAATTCAAGTAAATGTATGCAAAGTCACATATGAGTATGCTAATCATTACGTTGTTTATATTCCGGTTACATTTCGGAATCCCATAATGATAATCGTTCGTTGCATTCGGAAATGATACCGGTGCATCTTGCATATAGGGCATCGATGAGTGCATGCCATTTCTAAAATGAAATGGTAAGAAATTTTGAGCTTTTAATTCAAGATATATGAAGTATTCTTGCGAGATTTGAGAAATCCTCAAAGTTAAATATAAATAAACCAGTTAATATCCACAGAAACCAAGTAATAGCACAGTTTGAAATTTACTTAATTAAATCTTTGTAAATTTAAGTTTCCTTATGTTTTAAAAAAAGGAAAATGTCGAATTATCTCAATAAGAAATTGGGATTCCTTCTCTCATCTATTAAGATCTCTCTTTTAATCATGTAACTGTGACAGTCAGGAATGATGACAGAGGCGAGATATATTTCTACAAATCGAGTTCACAGGAGACACTGCCGTCTCTCCCAAACGATTGAAACTACTGACTCCTCTTAAAATATTTTAAGAGTAAATATAAGACCATTCGAAAGATCTTACAAGACTTACTTAGATGTATAGTTACACAATTACCAATAATACACCAATTTTTACTACCAAGTTAATTAAAATCCACTGAGACAAACATTTGCTGATACGGATACGGTTGATTGCATTGATTTATTGATGTTACAACGCTCGATGTCTGTGGAGCCGGAGGATAAGATGGCCACTGCTGCCCCCATGATTGGTTTACGGCGATGTTTTGTTGCTGTTGTGGCATATTGGCTGCATTATTGCCGTTACCGTAGCCGTTTCCGGGTTGACCGTGACTATTTGTAGTATGCATAGGAATATCACAATAACCATCTTCTTGCAGTTGCGGAGAAGCATTCTATACAAAAAAGCTTCCTCACCTTTTGCATACTGAATAGCCTTTTTGATCACAAATTAGGAAAGCCAGTAAAAGAAAAAGAGAGAAATAACGAAGACTTTTCAAACTTCAAGGACAAATGGGCTAACAAAGATTCAGCTTCATATTAAGTCAGAACAACTAATGCCAAAAAATTCGAAATCGTCCATAATAAGCCATAAAACTATGGCAACTGGTAAAATTAGCAAATGGTGCTTGTACTATTCGCATTCCATTCAATACTTATTCTTCAAAAGTTTTACAGTCAGCAAGCAGGGTGTAGGATCACACTGCTTTAGAATAGCCTGTTAATGTTAATTAATCGTGAAAAACTGACTGACAAGATTCTTTTTTCATCAAATTCTCGCGGACCAGAATGATACATACCGCTTTGACAAAATTTGAGTTATTGGAAGCAACCATGTCCAATTTTGTTGATATATCCCACAGTTGCATTTGTAGTGCTATCAGTTGTAACTCTTGTTCCCGCTTGTTCCTAGAAAAGAACATACAACTTTTCCGACTCAAGCTTGATACTCTGCTTGTATATTCTAATTTTAATTCTCAACTCAGAATAATATGTTAGCATAAAATAAGCCCTGAACTATTTGCTAATAAATATCAAGTCCTCCAATAAGGAAAGGTTATCCCATCTCTATTACTCGAAAAAACAAAAGTCAAATTTCGTTTCATTTCAGCAACAAACCTTTCGTTTGTAAAATTTTCTTCCTCCTTTCTCAGCAATTCTTCCTGCTCATGTAACCGTTCTTCTTCCTCACGTAATTCCGCTTTCCTTTGTTCAAGCTTTTTCACGATATTCGACCGTGGTGTATTTTTGATATCAGAAAAAATTTCAGTGAAAACTGAATCTTTCAAAACAGTTTTAATAAAGCGGGATCTCTAATTTAACTAATTAACGCTCAAACAATTAAAACGGAAAACCCATATGTCGTAGATTTTTATCCCAGTGCTTTTCTTTAAATTTTTATGATGCTTTTATATTTTCTACTTAGTTATTTATACAAAATTTCAATTATAATACGATTTAGTCATTCAACTAGAAAGAAAAAAAAACAACTGCGTTAACCTTGTGATGCTGTATCGATATTGGTCTCTTCCTTCACGTTTTTTTTCTCATCCACCTCCTTGCGTACACGTGGCTTCTTGTAATAAAGTACAAAATCCGTATCTGATAAGGTCACTTTTGCCCAATACAAATCACGGGCACATTTTAATGTCAAACAAACATTGTAATCATTTTCATCAAGTAACTGAAAAAAAAAGCTTTCCATTGTTCAGTATGATCTGATTAAGAACAACAAAATGAGGTCAAATCGCATTTAATATTTCATCAAATTAAGTGGTAAGTACTAAGAAGTGCTTTCCCACGTAAATGAAACTTTTTTCATATTTGTACTAGAAGTAACGACGTAGTATTTATCAAAAAATATGATTAAATGAATTTGATTCGACGGTGCGCTAATTTCCTAATTCAATTTCTTTTTTTCCTCAAAATTTCCATAGCTTCTAACTGCATCTACATTATGAGCATGAAAAATGCAGCAATGTCTTACCCTTACTCCTTTATTACCATTCTTTTTGGATGGTGAAAACCTCTTCACTCGACATCGGAAGGATGCTGTCGGCTTCTCAAGAACTTCAACAGGCTGAAATATATCACTGCTTAACAAAACTATGAAATGGGAAATTTTTAACAGCATTTCTGGAATCCCCGTAAAATAAGTTGAACATGACGCATATCCATTACAATTTCATGGTATATATCATATTCATCAAACAACAGTACGCTGCCATTGTTTCCATAAGTTATTATTAGCGAAACTGTTAGAACATGAATAAAACAGTCTCAACTAATACAGGATCAACTATTGTAAGTTAGCTTCACTAAACAACCATTTTGGAGTTATTCACTGAATGATAATTTGTAACTATCTATTGTCAATATCACAGTATAATCAAACTCAACGAACAACAATGTTAACCTGATCCTTGAGTTCAAATAAGTTTGAAACACTGCATACAATCGTCTGTCCGAAATCAACAAGTAACACTTCACAGGTGTTGTCATCTGGCCGGTAATGGCTCGCTATTGCTCTAAATAAATGGATAGTAACTAATTGTGGAAGAAAACTAACCAAAATGTCAAGAACTTTGCCTGAAATTTAAAATTCCTCTTTAAAATTAAAGAAAATCAAAAAGTGAACAAGCAATTAAATTAATCATTGATAGTGGAATTAAGAGAAAAGAAATGCGCAGTTCCTAGTATCAATAAGCAATTTGGAACCCTCTCTCAGGAAGCCAAATCATTCACGAACCTGTATATCTGCGGCTCAAATGATGAGCTGCTTGACCGTGCTGGACGGATCAACCGAGCTATACAACAAATACCACGATCTAAGCACAATCGAGATATTAGAGGTGTTTTCGCCGTTACCATACGCTTAAAAAACAGCCAGCAGTATGATAGCGAAATAGAGAAGAGTGGACTAAATGCTCAAGTATCAATACTGATCTATCTCTAAAGTAAGAAAAAAAAACACTGATTACAAATATGTTTCAAACTCCATATTGTTTGATTTAATCCAGCACGGAATTACTTGTCACTAGCAAGAAAAATGATAAGACTTTCTATGTTCGATGATAAGACTGTTACAGGTTGAAAAAAGTGTAATCTTATAATATGCTTTTCGTTAAAGGGTAATGAATAACAAAGATAAAACATGACGCGAAGTGAACAATATTAATTTTAACCAAATCTGAACTTTCTCAATTCAGAACCTACTTAAGGAATGGAAAGTCCTTGGAATATTTCAACTATAAACTGGTCTGCAAGAACAAACTTTTGTCAGATCATCGATTACTTCGGGATTTCTCATCAAGTAGGTGTCGTAGTCGGTACGCTCAGTTACTCGTGCTGTTAGACGAGCTGGTAATGCAACATTGAACTTTTGAAACATAAATGGTAAAGCTGGATCTCTAGTTATCGCTGGTACTGATGCACTTTTCACCACTAATGCTCGGCACCGACGACGAGGCATACCACTACTATTACCACCGTTAATATTAATGGTCTGTAAGTGTAAAAGAATCGTTGAAATTAGAATTCTGGAAAAATACAAAGGTTTGGGAAGAAAATACCACACAACATCAAATTTTAAATTTTTGATTCTAATACATGCTTTTAATATGTAACTCAGGAATGAGTTGAATAAAGGCCTAAAATAAAAACAAATGAGGAAATGCAAAGACAGATTAAATTAAATATACTATGTGAAGTGAATATTTTAGTAATAAAAGCTGAGGGAACCATTCTGAAGTTATTTGGGGAAGGAAATTTGAAATATTAAACAAGTATGGTTAAGATCTTTTATCAGCTTGATTCATTTCGTCGAAGACTTACCCTAAAATTTAAAAAATTTTGGAATAGGCCTGCCAGCGAAAATTATTAGATTAAAGAGTAGGATATCAAGATCATACATGCAAACAAAAGATGAAGTTGCGCTTAATTTAAAGTTCCGCGAAATGAAAAAATGCTATAGAGAGCAGAATCATGCCTATCTGGATTAAGCTCGTTATATATTTACCACTGCGGCTACTTATACTGCCACTATTACCATAATACGGTATCCCGGTAATTTTCGCGCCTGCCTCCCTCATTCCAGTAAATTCCATGCGAAGAAAATATAAATACTTATGTACGAATGTAAAAGTGTGTAAAAATAATTGCATAGATAAAACTATGTCGCCTTTTCATGTGGCATAAATTTCTGCAAGACAAGGTTGTCAATATATTAGAAATTCTTCAAAAGTCTAAAAAACAAGTTGTCACGCGGTTGATCCTGGAAGTTGAAATCTTATCAGTATTTCTATACATTAAAAAAAACCCATCAAAAAATTTGTTTCAGAAATATTCTACATTTCTAAATAACTGACACATGTTTGCAAGAAAGCCTTCTTGTTATTAACTGACTCAGTGACCATCGATGCATGTGTAACATTAGATTCGATACTTTCCGAAAATCGAACCCCATCGGTAACAGAAGTTAGAGGAGATTCTGGGATCTTTTCACTTGTCTGGAATGCAGTAATCCATTTGTGAGCTTAGGGAAGTAGGTAAGACCGACTTTTGAATGTTGCGTAGAACTTTAAAAAATTCGACTACAATATTTCAAAAGATTTGGCAATCCTTACACAAGTAATTTCGTAGCAAAAAAAATGTAACTAACAAAAAATTATAATATTCCGATAATTGAAAAAATTATCGAAACCAACTATTTGAAACAAAAAGTTCATACATCCTGCCATCTTTTACCTTCATGTTACATGTGATTTCAATATACTTTGCATTCTCAATCTCCTTGTATAATTGTGACATAATTGCTGGTGGATACATTTCTTTTGCTCGTTGAGGATAATTTGAGGGAAATTCATTGCCTTAAATGAAATAGAATTTTTTTGAAAAAATACTAATACAACATGCTGTAACGTTTGGAAAATTGATAGAATTGCATAGCAGGAAGCGCATATCCAATGTTGATAATGAATAATGTTATTATTTTGCAGTGTTATATAACTATTACTTCAGATGAATAGCATAAAATCAAAAATGATGGCAAGAATGCAACTTGATACAAACTATGTCAAAAAAAAAAGTTACAAATTCTAATTATGCAAATAGCTCCTTCTTCCAAGAGCTCAAATTCTTCGCATTTGCTCGTATTACTACAAGATTCCAAGATAATACATAGGCAAAGAGGTGGTACGTTACGCAAAGATGGTAATAATTCGCATACATCATTTGCGCATATATCATACACTTCACCAAGATCAATGCCATACATCTACAAAATTATGGCATTTTTTGTAAATATATTTCCAGACAATTGCAAGGTTTACACTTAACACTATTAATGCTTTTTTTTCGTCAAATCTATTTTACTGGAGACAGTGTTGTACTAATTGTGTTAGACAAAATGATCTGATAGCCTTCTGAATGACCTGACAGATCTGACAGCACTTCTCCGCGCTATCATTATCATCAGCTCCAATCACCTACAAACTTATAAAATGATATTGTAATCATCGAGTAAGTTTTCAACCAACAAATTGATGTGATTTGGTTATATCGTAAACCTTCTTCAGGAAATTCATATAAATTAAGGATTAAATCATTTGATCATTACTGAAGTACCAGAGGGAATAATAAACTAATTCTCATAGAAGTAATGAACATATTTCAAACTATACCGAATAAGTCATTGTCTTTTCCCTCTTCAGCAATACTGCTCGTACATATCCTTTCTCTGTCCGTACCATGTATACAGTGCCTTAAAGTGACAGGTTTATTATCAAAAAATACTCGGCTAAAAATCTGCAAACTGTTGCTTTTTAGTGAGAAGACTTGAATTTTAGGAAATAATCAATCCTGCGAATATATCAATAATCATTCAGAGTTTACGTGATAATTTACGTGATAATTTCAGCAAAACTAACTAGTGATGCTATGAAGGTATACATCAAATAAACTCTCATAATTTTTGGTGTTCATAAAATCTTATACTCTTCCACACGTAATTAGATTTAGTCAAACTTACTCATGCTAAGCGGTTGCGTTACCACAGGGTAGTTTGTGTCGTTTGTTACCGCAACAGAAAGATTTACATTGAGCTCATCATATTGATTATCGCTGAATAACGGTCTTACATACAAGCATTTCGTTGCTTTATCCACTCGTAGGATTCGAACTTCGAAGCAATCATCTGCTGGCAATACCAATCCAGCCGGAATAAAATATGTGCTTGCCATTAAATTTACTGCAAAAATTGATGTATGCAAAATTTAAGATATTTTTTAGTCGAACAGAATTTAAAAAATTCTAAATTCCGAATAAAATTGCTATAATTCGTGGATAAAAACCAATATAACAATCGTTTTTTTTGTGCCGCAAACAAGCTTCTGCACAATCAAGCCTGACTTGTCTTAATTATGAGTTAATCTCAATTCTGAGAAAGGTTTAGGAAAAGTTCAAAATATTACAGATACAAAGAAAAAAAAGTAGAAAAAACTGCAGTTGTGGCAAAGATGAAATTAAAAATCGAATGTACGATTGAATGTATCGAATGTATCGAATGTAAGACAAAAAGATACAAACTTGATGAGCCATCATGTCTTAACCAAAGCGCCCGACCATCTGGTGGTGCAGCTACCAAGAATTTTCCACCGGAACGCATTTCTCCTATTTTTCAGTTCAAAATATAAAATGAAGTAATGAAAAAAAAAGCACTGAAAAATATTCGCGAAAAACATTAATAATCTCCAAAATCAGATTGAAACAAATTGCTACTAAACTAATGAAAACCATAATTACCAAAATTGCCCGATTGATGCATATCTTGGTATACTAGCTTTTAACATAATTATTTCCATCATTCCGCTTATTTCATCCATTACATTTTTAAGATTTGATAAATGCCTTCAAAAATTTTATTTCTTTTTTCTTTGCAAAATTCCAAAAAGAAAAGCAAAATTAGGCAAATTTTTCAAAATTTAACAATAAATGTTGATCGAAGCATTGGAAAACCGGAAACAGACTGCTACAGATGCTTTTCCGGAAACTCTTTTCACCTATCCATCCGGAAAAGAAAGAAGAAAAGAAAACACCTCCCAATGTTACCCGGATGATTTTTGGCTGTAAATGCCGAATGATTGATGAAACGATTGAAAATCCCAGATATTTCCAGGATATCCCAGATATCCCAAATCAATTCGATCTACTATATCTCATCACGCAATAAAAACCAGAAAACTACATATAAAACAGCTCGCAATCCTCAAAACCTAACGCCTCTCTATTGCACCATACGACTATTTCTTAAGTATGCAAATTTACATGCGTGTTTATGCGTGTTTGCGATCTTTGTATCAACCATATTTGTAGCTGCTACTCATGCAAATGTGCATGTAACATGCAAATCTGCATATTACATATTGGTCTGCACGTTTGCATTTTACATTTTGCTTAACTTTATGTAATGACATGGCTAACTTATATTCTGAGCATATTTGCATCTGTAAAGAAGTATGTATACAAGCACAATTTTTTCAAAGCACTACTAATGTTTGCATGTAAGAAATTATCTTTAAATATGCATGCGTTGCTACTGTAAAATAAATGTACTGCAGGAGCATGCAGAAAGTCATGTAGAGACTTATGTACATGCAGAAAGTTATATATAGACGGGGATGTATACGAGATGCATTACAATTGCATCCTGCAAATTTGGATGCAAGTCATAGTCTTCCTCTCATTCATTGAATTTATGGTAACAACAAAAAATGTTGTTACCAAAGGATCCGAATTTAAAATTTAGTTTCAAAAATGCAAGAGTTGCTTTACAAGCAGATGTTAACATGTTAGCGCAGGAAATCATTGCAAAACATCCGCGCATGCATACTTGCGTGTTACTGCATGATATATGTACTAATTTTAAATCTGTTGCTTGCTGATTAGCTCGGTCTCAAAACTCGGTGTAAATGAATCAAACGAATGGAAAAACATCAAACACGTGAAGTTTGAGTGATAGTGGTAAGGAGATGTAGAAATGATCAGTGTATTCAGCCGAATGTTAATGACAGTCAAATTAATTTAGCATTCAATTCGAAAACTGAATAGATGTATGATATGCAGTATTTAAATTTCAAAAAATTTTATTTAACAAAATCAACAACATATGATAATACTACCCGTAATGTGATAACATGAATATACTGAGCAATGATACGACAATCAGATTATGAAATACTCATTTGAGAGCAATTTGGTTAGTACCCCACAAAACTTTGCCAAAGCTATTTTGAATGAAATTGTTTCCCAGGTTTCCTGAATTTGCACCATAAATTCCTTAATTTTTAAATCTTATTTGGTATTTTCCGCTCAAACTTTTCGAAGTCTAATTTTAAATTTCAAATCCTTCATTTCAATATTAAAAAACTCTACATTTATCATGTATCAATTTTGAATTCTTAAATTTCAAATGATGTTTCGGACTTAAAACCAAACGAAAGCATCAATGAAAATCCTTTTCTATCTTATAAAATCCCTCATAAATACAAATATCTCAGTCAGGAACAAATGTCTAATTCGATAACAAAAAAAATCATGAATCACGCGCAGTGAGTTCAAACCACTGCCTAACCGCATCACCAATTGTAGCTGGCAGCATAGCGACATGCCCAACAACCACATAAAACGGAAACGGAAATTTCTGCAAATATGGAATGAGATTCACATTTCCATCTGCTGTAAATTCAGCTACTTTCATGTCCACGATTGACTTTTCACCATTATCGATTGCCACAAAAAGTACTGTAATCTGGTCAGCATATAATTCGGCTAGAGCCTGTAATGAAGTAAATTTCATCAATTTGATTTTTCAGTATTAATCAATAAAAGCTTAGAATTTGGAAATCTGCAATAGATCGTTTATAATTACAAATCATAAAACTGATTATGGATGAAAAAATCAACTAGAACTGACTTTTTTCACTGCTTCGGCACCATCCGCCAGCACTCCTCTGCCGTCCGAAACAATGATCAACATCTGGTTGTTCCTTTCGCGGCTACTAGCTTGCTCAAAGATCTAAAAAGCAAACTCATTTCTTAGAATCAAAATAATTCTTAAATTTAGAAAAATTTTAAATCCTTGAACCATCGTTAAAATAGTTATTTCTCCAAGCAAAAATTGCAAAAAACGCTAACCTGCCTACTACACTTCAACAAATTGACCAAGTCAGTTCGATCTTGACCAAAATTCAATTCATTTATTAATTTTCCACCCAAACCACTGCCACCATAATCACCAAAGTCGGAAATCATTTTCACCGAACCACCAAATTTACAGATTGCCAACTGTCCTATTTCAAGTCTTCGTAGTCCACTTTCAATCATAGCAACACTTTGACAAGCTTTCTGGAAATGAGGTTTGAAATTAGTTAGATTATCCTCAAAAATATTGCCCATCTGAAACAACTCTATCCATGGTGTTTAATGAAAGACAGCAACAAGCTTTACTAGAGACAAAACAATGGAAATGTATGAAAAGCAGACGGAATACAATTACTAGTTTCTTGATAACTTTCGTGCAACAGCAGTGCAGCATCACTATCTACTTGCCTGTTTCTACTATTAATCAAAAACACTAATTTTCAAAAATGGAATAAAAAGTTACAGCTGAAAGTAAAGCTCGAGAACTCATACTAATTTAATCTGGTTATCGTGCATAGAAGATGAGTCGTCAACAGCGATTAGAATTTGATAATTGTGCTGAGCCTTTTTCGTACGACGTAACCAAATTTTATCTTTCCTATAGCCGCTAGCAATATATGCAATCAAACGACGCATATTGAGTCTTTTACCTGTTCGATAGTCACCTCTGAAAATGGATAATAGATATATTCAAGGAAAATAATATGCAATTCGTGATATCTATACATGTCGGAAAAAAGCTACATGTGAACAAAGTAAGAGAGGAATTTCGATACAGCTACATTAGAACGGATTTTTATACTGGTAAAAACTTACTCAAATCTGGAAGCCACTGTTGGCTCAATAATCATTCGCAGATTTTCCGAAAGCTCAGCTGCTAAAACAGAAATCGAATTAGAAATTCTATTCCAGCGATCTTCTGCATCAACGTTCGATGAACCGACTTCCTCTGTATCCAACGAAGTGATCGTCGAAGCTGACCGCTCCATCTGTCATAATAAAAAATTAATAATGAACTATTCACAGCCTCCATATAATTGAGATTTAAGCTCTTCTTTCGACTCCCAAAATCTATTCTTACTCTTCCTTGCACTCTACAAAGAAAAATGACATGATAAGACAGAATAATTTTAAAGTAACGGACCAAAACTGCACTAAAATCGATGAGCCGGAAAATGAAATTTCAAAAATTCTATGAACTGGAAATAGCAATTTACGGATCATTACCAAAAAATAAAATGAACAAATTTTTAAATTAATTCAGCTTCAAGGAGTACAAAAGTTTCCTACCAAATGATAAAAATCTGTTGTTGAATGGATAATAGAGTTTTGGAAATCGGAATTCCAGATACTAGCATCAGTTAAATCGTCCTCATCCACTTCTTGCTTATCACTAGTACTATCATCTTCCATCATTTCTTCATCATCCTGCAAATGCCATCCATTCAAGCAGAATAATAAATTAAAATTTATCACTATTATTCAATATTGATCATTGGTCTCCCAATGTCATTGGCATCATCACAAATAAGACTGCAGAATAATTAAAAGTAATTTTGGAATATATTACTGATTTGAAAAGTTGGGCTAAAATCAATGGGATTTTGTGGCTCTCGAAAATGAATTGAAATTCTGTGCACCAAACTACTAAATAGTTCATTAATGACACACCTGATTTACACTTATATTCTTCAAATCCTTTAGCTGATCCCTATTTCCTTTTGAAATCCTTGCTTCCTCTACCGAACTTTTATCGATCACTATTTGTTCGCGTAAACTGCTGCTATTTCCATCAAAATGTCCAAATTCGGATCCTTCTTCATCGTCTTGCTTACCTTCGTCTTTAAAGTAAGAAAAAAAAAAAACTACTGTTGAAAACTATAAGTAAAAAAAACTTGGAAACTAAAACTTGAAAAAAAAACTACGATAAAATACTGTTGAACTAATAACATCGCTATTTTGGATGAATTTAGGTGACATAGAGAATAAGATGATTCGCAACAAGAAATAAATCGGTCAATAAGTCATGAAGAAGGAAAAAATAGGAAACTTGTTTAAAGAGTTTACTTGGAAGAGTTTCTTGTATGGTGACGTCAGCAATATCATCAGCCAATTTCTTCTCTTTCTTGGATTCCTTATCATCTTCCTTCATATTTTCTAACTTTTCGTTTCGAATATCATCATCTTCTGCTTTTCCACAGCCATTTTTTCCTTCGCCATCTATCTCTGCTGTTGAGCCACTGCAAAAAATACTCTCATAACTACTCTTAATTATCTCGATCTTTAACTTCTAACAATATACTTGTTTTTAAAAACATCATACTCCTCTTTCATATTCTCATCGTTCTCATTCACAACGTTCGGATTTGAAATAGATTCTTTGTCCATTGTATCCTCCATTGCTCCTCTATCCATTCCTCCGGCACCGCCTTTCAGAATTTTTTCATCATCTTTGTTTAACTCTTCCAGATTAGCATCATTTGTT
>NW_018108428.1:45932-54844 GCF_000183805.2 Loa loa | reverse complement strand
ATTGTCATCATTCTTATCCCATAATTCGGGGTCCAGTTTATCTCTTCACTTTGGTTAACATCTCCCATCTCCATATCTGCTTCAAGCTCATTGTCCTCATCTTCACCATTTTTCTTCATTTATCTATAATTCTTGGATAGATGGATTCAATAACATCAAGAATAGGAAGTCACTTTGTCTCCATTATGTGAAAAATGTTTCAATGTTTTTTTCCTGAAAATGTTTCAATAAATAAACAGTAAAGAAACTTACCGCCGCGTTGCTGACGATCAATATCCTCTAAACATCCGGCAAAATCGTCACCCATATCAAGTGGTGTACCATCATCGTTATTTTTGTCTGGCCCTTCGCCTACATTCTCCTTGTCATCTTTCAAGCCTTCAACCTAGAAAAAGGAAAAATCGGCATTATTTTAGATATTTCTTCGGAAATTTCAGATCAACATAAATTCGACCCGAAATTTCCGATCAGAAGATCAGATTTAAATTTAAAACTAAGATCGTTAAACTTTAAAGAATCAAGAAAAAAGGGACGAAAAGGAGATAAATTTAATGCAATAACTTTCGACAATGCATATACTGTCAAATATAGCTTTACTTTTCTTCACCACTAGTTCTAAACAATTTACCTGCCCGGTTTCATCGATATCATCACCAACATCCTTCTCACCTTTAGCATCTCCCAAACCAGCGATGTCGTCATCACATGACTGCAGTTCATTTCCATCATTTTCACCATCATTCTTCTGCGGTTTCGGTATCGGATTTACATAACCCTACGAATAACTCATTACGACAGTATGGGAAAATTAGCAGTTAATCCTTACAAAGGTAATGCTGAAATAAACAACTTAACGAATCTTGCATCGCAAAATAAATCTGTAGGAGTGGAAATATGGATAGATTTGAGCGAGTTTAGATAATTAAGCGAATCTTATCTTACCTCTTTTACTCGTACTCCCAACCAATTTTGGAAAACTATTTAGTCAGTCAGTTACAACTGTTATTCCTTAACACTGTGTCAGAATTACCTACTATGTTGTCATCCACATATTTAAAATTAATAAAAAAATGCAAACGACGAAACACAAACTTTCTTGAGTAACGTAGCAGCCATTGCTTCGAAGTGCATATAATACTTCGCCAACTCAATTGCGATATTTTCAACTGTCTCCAAAATGAAAGACGAAATTTCACAAAGCGTAGTACTTATTGAAGCGACTTGCTCCAGACGGTCATAACCCATTGATCCCCTACCTTCAGATAACTGCGCACACAAATTCCATATTTCTTCAGTTGACTAGAACAAAATTCTTGCAGCCTCTAATTTGATTCAGAATTAATTTTCGAAAATTAATTTTCAAGTTGAAAAGTAAATTTATAATAATAAGATAAAGTTTTACCTGCAGAATGAGCCCAGTTTCATCTGCAGAACAAACCTACCAAAGAAATTACAGTGATTTCAGCTCGAAATTGCACAATCCTACTTTTTCTATGGCTTATTTATTTATTAGTTATTTGCCAAATCAAAATCCAGATCAAGCGAGAGACCAGTTTCCTAGTTATGTGGTGTCAACTAGGGACATGCTACAAATTGTTTGGTTTTCAGAACTATAGCTCAATAAATACTTTTGTCACTTCAATACATAAACAAGGAGGATTTTAGCTGTTACATAGTAAGAAGTATCAAATCTGCCTAACCTTATTAAAATCCAAATTTCGCAGCAAATTGGTCAGTTGCCTTAGGATATCCATAAAACGAGAATTGTTTAAATCAACTGACATTACTTGCTTGTAAGTATTTTGCAGCATGATCAACAAAGCTTGGATTCCCTCCCATGGTATATCCAGAAGTGTTTCGTGAACACTTGTTGGATTCGTCAGCGCTTCTGATACTTCACGTAAGATTCCCAGTGCCTCTTTAACCTCTTCCGCCATTACACACGAAATGAGAGGTAGTCGAGAATTTATATCAGCGCTTTCTGATTTTATGAGATTAATGGTATCCAATATATCGGAACTGCAAGAAGTTGGAATAAGTCATAAAATATGAACTAAACGAATTCGAGAAGCTCAGTCGAAACTAAAAGATCCTTCAATAAATGAAGCTGTTATAGGTTACACACAGATCAAAGTAGTTAGTAAGAAAGCTAGAAATTTGAAGAGCTACCTGCAGTTGGACCTCGAACTTTCATAAAACATAGATTATAAAATTTAATCGAAATTTTTGATATATAGAGAAACACGGTTAACTACAACGCTCTTATTTACTTGGATTTTAAGCTCAGTCCTAAAATTTCAGTTTCATGTATTAAAAAGTACCAAGGAAAAAAAGGATGAAAATTTACTTTTTCCAAATAGCAATACTCTCACAATCCACTGAATGAAGAAGCGACAGTTTAATAGCTTCAAGTATTTTTGCTGCTGCATCTTGCATCTTTCTAATTGCATCAAGTGTTTGGTCATACTCCTGATGTTGCTTATGTAACTGGGATAACCGACTATCTTGAATACCACTGAATTTGAGGGCCTGAAAAAAAACTCAGGATTGAATTTAATCCAAAAATGACCAAAAATAAAAAAATTGGGACAAATAAAAACCCCAATAATAACCAAAAAAAGTGCTAATGAAAAAGACATCCTTCCAAAACTTCCCCCCATTTAAATCAATCAACATGCATATCACTAAGTACTCAGAGAAGTTATCAAATAACAACAAATTCTTAAACACTCTATCAGCAGTGATTTTGAAAACAAAATTGAAATAAAGCACTAACCGTGTTCTCTTCAAGATCAGTATCACATTCTGGAGCATTCTCAAGTTTTGTTCTCATAAATTTCAAAAGTGAATTAAATTTAAGTGTCGAATATTTTGATTGTTGTAGACGATACAACCACTGTTGACTATATAAGCAAGGTTGTTTCATATCCTATAAGAAGTAAAAGAGAAAAATAATGCTAACAGATTTTGAACTCTACTTTAGTTAAACGAAAGTTCGATATTATTCAAATGATATCCTTTTGAATTTTATCCAAAATTAAATTATTTATGTCATAATTAACAGTCGCCTATAACTCGTAAAGCCCTTCTGTCCCAAGAAAAACTTGAATACCTTAGCATTTTCCAGATAATTCAACAACATTTTCTTAGCTTTATCCATCTTCTTTAGCGTTTCTCGTCTGCTTGTTACAATATGCTGACATAAGTACATTTCATTCAGGATAAATTCCGTAAGCCCCTTTAATTCGCTCATCGTCTTTGTACCGATTTGAGCATTTGGCTTATGGAAATTCTTCAAGACAATATTTCGTGATGCTCCACCATATCTTATGAACTAAATATAAAAATTTCATAAATAAACAATGCAGCTATAAATAATAAATAAATCTATCTAATAGACTGATTAAAAATTACCGGACTATGACACCACATAAGATGCGGAAATTCGAATTCAACTGTTCCATTTACAAAATTATATTTGCAGTGCAGCGAAATTTTTAAAGTCGAATAGATGATTTTAAAATTTTTAAGAAAATGAATTGTTATGCATTCATACTTTAATAAAGAAAAACAGCGACGGTGAAGAAAAAGAATCCCGTTGATTTGCACGGAATCGCTAACCTTTAGACATATTTATTATTGTCACCAATCAGGAATATCTGGAGATTTCACCTCCAAACCCTTTTTGACCCCTTTTCTTCTTCCGCAATACCTACAGCTTAAAACTAAAGTTAACAAACCTTCATCAACATTATTTCATCTCCAGGCATTCCAGCAACAACATTTGCAGTTAACTGTTCCGCATTAACCGCTAAGCCTTTTCGACTACTTAGACCAAGTGCAGCACTATCTTTCAATAAACGCGCAACTGCCTAAAAGTATTGAAAGAATTTCAGGTAAATTAAATTATTGTGGCTTCCATACGTTACATCACTATCATCCTTGAAATAAATCAGTCAAATCATAATTTTAAGATTAGAGAATCCGGTATCAGGTCAATCGAAAAGTAAGAAGGACAAACTCAAGCATATAAATACATAGAGAATAAATCCCTGCACATAGCAGGATAATCTTTTATTACTTGTAAATAATATAAATATGCCAATTCCACTGCACTTATATAAACATCATTGTAAGATCATTACTTCCTGCTACGTGAATATGCTCATAATTATAGAGGCAATATAAGTTATGACCGTATTTAACTTCATGACATCATAGCTATGTGCAAATCTTCTTCAGAACTCAAACACAATCGTACACTATTCCGAAAGATGTAAAATATATATACCTTTTGTCGTTCACTTAATGCACGACCTTGCTGTTTTTCCTTTTCACTATCGTTACCCTCGTATTGAATATCTTTATGAATAAGATCGTTACAGCACTTAGCGAATTCCGTTAACTGAATATTCGACATTTTAATGTAAACGAAACTTAAAATTAGTAGTAAGACGGAAATGTTCGTTGTTCGTTATTTAGTCTTTAGTATATAAATGATATAAACGCACCCGTTTGATAAAAATTACACAATTTGACCGTTTTGAATATTTAACTATTGGAAAAGAGGGAAGAATGGTATGATAGGTAATCATGTTTGATATGACACTTCATTTCGACATGAAGTCAGACTGATGCTTTCTAATGCCATGGCAGTTCTACATCGAATGATTTGTTAGATCTGATTGTTGTACTAAGCAAATTAAAAGTATATCAAGAAAAAAAAGAACCTTAAGGTTGATACCACTCAGAAGAGTCGATCAGACATATAAGACATGGCTCACAAATTATTACTTTCTTTCTCCACCAACTTTTTCACATGATATACTGCAAAACTTACCTCTTGAATATCCTCTAAATGGATGCCATCCATGAAATGTGTCGCAATTTTCAACGTTAACTCAACTGCGCGTTTCGCGTAGAAATCGTTACATGACATTATTCGGTCATCAGTAAATACTGCTTTGGTTTCATGCCCTATTGTTGACAACATCGGTGGAATTTCATCAAAAAGGGGCGCAACTAAGTCGTTGCCAGACAACCTGAACTGTTTCAGGAGACGAAACAATTGCTTGTGAGCTTTCTCGGCTGACGCCTTCACACTCCATAAATTTAAATCATTATATTTCATGATCTTTACAAAATCATGTAGCTGTCTTTCCGTTGGTTCCTTCTGTGTGGCTAATTTATTTTCAACTATCTGAAATCAAAATTTATTGGAACATGAAGATTCAAAATTTACGAATACTTATGCTTGAAATTCTTTGCATAGAATTGGAAATGTAGAACAGAAAATTTAGTTTCAAATTAATTTTCTGATTCGCTTTAAAATAGGACCACCCAAGTTAATTAAATTGAGACTGACAATAAAAGCTTGAGCACTGATTAATTTCTTTGATCCATCCGCTTTCTTCAATTAGTAGTTAAACTTGTTCTTAACAACATAAATTTAAACCCGAAAGTAATGGTCGCGAGCTCAACTCCTATTAGAAATCAGAATTTCCTCCTGTTCCCACGACACACCATTCGAAAACTAGAATTTTTATTATTCATAATAATCTTCGTCTTGATTCCCAAACAGTACAACGAGCTAACTGCTGGCGTTACCTTCGGAAGTTTCAGTACCGATTTCTCAGTAGCGCTTGCAAACTTCAAACTCCACTCCGGAAAAGATGACATTTGTGATGGGATTGGTTCTTTAATACTTCAAGTTTAAATTATGCAAATTAAACAAAAATAAAAACTCACAGTGTCAAACAGCCGGAAATATGCAATTACTGATTTCAGTCGTTGACACAATTTATCCCTAACAGTTTCTCTTTTCAGTTTGATAAATTTGATAAGCAATTCAGCAGTCAGTAGTCGAGCTTTAAAGTCAATAATCGTCGAATTTTGTATCCACTCAATTGTCATCGCCAAAATTTCATCGTCATCTTTATCCACTTTATCAAGTGCTTCGAAAAGTGGCCACGACAGTAGCAGTGTCTGCGCACGACAATCGGTCTACAACAAATTTCTAAATGTTTAATTAAACAGGTAAAATTATGTGAGCAGATCATAAATTGAAGTTATAAAATTAAATATGACAACTTCTTAAATCTTTTTATTCCACAGTAAAAAAGATCGTAAAAGATAAAAGAAAGAAATTGGTGAACCTCACATAAGGACTATTGTTTTAAAAGTTCAGTGCAGCTCATTTGACAATCCACATAGGTATTGTGATATTTCGAATATCTACTTGATATTTAGCTATGAAGATATGAAATCCTACTAACCTGTACTTGTTCGATTAAATTATCCCAACACAATATTTCCATCTTTCGCCAATCGACCAATAAATGTCGCAACTCTTCAAGTTCATTCGCTAACGAGTGATTTCGATCAGCCACTTTCTCCCATAGATCTGCTTCAACTGAAAAAAAAAAGTTCAACATTCTTTTAAATGAAAATTCTTTCCATACCAATGAATACAGCGAGGAAAAACATCCCTGCCCGATTCAGTGTAAAGAAGATTATGGATGATGGCGAGATGAAAAAGTTATGAGAAGCATAAGGATTTCAGACCAGAAAAATGGCTTAGAAAAAAGAAAATGGCCTGCATGCATAAATATTATGATCAGTATAATATCGATCAAGATAGGCGATTTGTGGTACAACTATTGTATAACCTACCAAGCAGACGCTCCAGAAGTGCCGAAAATTGCATTTGGGGGGTTGCCATTGATGCAGACAATATTTTCTGTGCTTGCTGCAAAAAAATTTAAAAAAATATGATAAATGAATCAAAAACAAACTAGAAATGAAAAACCGAAACAGCTCAATGCTTAAATGATTACCAAATTCAACTAACTCCCCATAATTTATAAACAATTACTCTTTGTATTTATACTACCCAACAAGTCAATCATTCACAAAATGCTCACACCATATTGGATAATTGTATAATGATTGTTTATAAATTTAATTCTAAATCATTTGAAACTCGTCAAGTATGTATGAACTACACCATTAAACTATGCCACATAATCACTCATTTGTCAGATTAACTAACATTACCTGCAAATAATCTTGAATGGTTATGATATTAATACAAATTTTTTCATTTCGTTTTTCTAACTCATATATTATGACGCGTCACCTGCAGTATACCATCCAGGGCTGTCATTTCAGGCCATTTTTCCTTCAACCAGTAGACACGTTTAATAAGTCGCTTCATTACTGCAATACATTTCCCCACCTCTGACCGGCTATTTCTTCGATAAACGTCAACAATCCGTATGTCTTGGTCAAAATGCAACTGATTCAGCGCATAAAGATTGTAAACTAGAATACGGGTCACCAAATAACCGGATGAATAATTATATGTGGAATCAAAGAAAGTCGAATAAATGCAAATGAACTAAGAAGCATCAAAGAAGAAAAATACATTCCTTTCAACTCCATGTTAAATGTTTGAAGATCAGAATTAATATCTATAAATATATGATTTCTCATGGAATTTTATGAAACTCTCAAGCAAGCAATATAAAGACAGCTATGAATAAAATACCAAAAACTTTAGAATCCACATAGTCGTCTACAAGGCCACATGACGATGCTGTGTCCACCATCCATGCTATAGCCATGTTACCATTGTAATCACATGCATATTCCTCATTCGCCAACAGATAAAGTATTTCTGTCAAACTTTCACTATCGATGCAGTTGGCAGACGATGAAGCGAAAAGTGATGGTTCTTCAAGTAAATCTTGCTCATCGCTGGGAGCCGAAAAATCTGGTAGCAACTCTCGAAACTGAAAAACTATATCAAATGAAGCAAATATTTGATAGTTTGTAGATATAATTAGCCAGAGATATTAGGTTTTTACATAATGGCACCAAAATGACTGATAAGATGTCGACAATAAGCTGATAGCTGAACTAGAATGATCCATTTCATGTGATTCATATAATGTTAAAGAAAATCACAAACGTTATAAAACAAGCTCAAGTATTAGTAGCTACAGAGAAGATACTAATAAACCTATTTAGACCAGTGATTAAATAACATGATTAATTCATACTTGACTTCCCACGATTTTAACACATACTTATTTTTGTCTTATTTTCTGAAAACAGATAGACAATTCATCACCCTTCTTTCCTACAGTAATTCTTTACGAGATGCTATACTGCATCTATTTTACATTACCTTAATGTCGTCCTCATCAAGTCCTTCATCGCCATGTTTCATGCTTTTCCGATAAATATATGCTTTTTCTTGCTTTTCTGTATTAGCTTCAAACCACTTAGACCATTCATTTCCTGCAGAGCTTCACTTTCAATAAAATATAATTACATTCTGAAATTCTTGACCTTCTACTTCTCAAGAAAGGATTAAATCCAAGAAAGGTAGAATCAATTCCGATTCAGACCAAAGTCACTTGCATTTTAAAATAGTCCAAAACCAATGATGTTTGCTTGAAATTTCTAGTAGTAAATGTTGATAACAGGATGAATGCCTGTTTATGAAAAATGAAGGAATCGCGCAACCATTACAGCAATTCTACTTATTGTCTTTTAAATTACAACGTATCACTCACTAATCCATTCAACAACTTTCTCGACCATAATCTCGCTGGGATCAACGAAATGTTCCCTGTTTTGCTCATATTTCTGCAGAGAAAATGCGACTAATTCCTTCTGCAGCCTTTTTGGCATTATTGTCTTCTCCGAAATACACCATTTATATAAAATATCACTTTCTGGTGAATTATCCAAACAGTTCCATTTAAACTGCAAAATTCGGTTAAAATTATTTTATTATTAAATAACTCTGGTTAAAGTTTTGGCATAAGCAAATTGGTGATTTTCATTTCCTTCACGATATTCATGTATATATATATATATATATATATATATATATATATTAT
>NW_018108428.1:13014-45641 GCF_000183805.2 Loa loa | reverse complement strand
TATATATATATATATATATATATATATATATATATATATATATATATATATATATATATATATATATATATATATATATATATATATATAGAATGAAATGGATTGTTATGCCAAGCAAAGTACAATTCTAGGCACTGTGGATTAAGAAAAAGTTAGTCTAACTAATGCTTTAAAACCAATTTCTGGGTCAAAAGTAACCCAGCATTTCATTCTTCGAAAAATGGCAGTAAATATAATATGCAGTACTAAGCAACTGCAAAGTAATAATTTACTAAAAAAAAAAAAGATTTCTGTATGTAAATTGTTTCAAAGAAGCAAAAACAGCTTTTGTGATTTTGGATTTAATTTCAAAACTTACATCTGTATATCGAGGACGAAAAGAAACTGTATTTTGCGAATAGTTTTCCAATTCCTTCGTCACAGAATTATACGTATTTAAGAGGCCATTGATGAACGGATGCTTGGAATTTGAAAATAATGCCAAATCTGTTTGCCCACTAACTACTCCTTGATAGGATTGTAAAACGCCAATAATATTTTCAAGCAATTTTTTCTGAATTCAAATCATTAGTCGCTGTAAGAAAAGAAACAAAATTGAATGAATATTTTTTCAATATCCAGAAAATTTTAGAAAGTTTAGGAATGTCAAAGTAACATTGAAGAAATACAAAAAGTAATAAAATGCTGGGAATTTTCACTTTTTTCCTGACAAAAAAAAAGTGCGCGAATGACGCTTGCCTTATTCATCAAATATCTGAAATTCATTTCATCGTTCAACACCGGGTCAATACAGTTCTTTGCCGGGATCGATAGTGGCAACAATAAACAAGCGGTTATTTCCAGTCGTTGCATTAAACTCGACAAGTTAACATTGGCAGATGAATTAGTAAGAGATGGTGAATCCAACAATGATTCGAAATGATCAATCACAGTCAGAAGCCTTTCTCTAAAATAACACACTTATTGAAAATCCCACATTTCACCAATAACTGCTAAGCAATATTCTTGAAGAATCTGATTACTTTTAACCGCCAAAACTTTCACCTGCTCTAAAATGATTTACCGTTGGTTCATTTCGTAATTCTAATTACTACTAATTAGTTAAATCAAGAACTGCTTCTCCCGTTTTGAGCTTTTAACAATACATGATAAATATGCCTCAAAGAGTATTCCATTCCATTACTGTCCAATAGTGTCAATCTCTAATCACAATAAGGCAGGCAGTGAGGCGGAAGTCATATTCCTTAGCGCAACCAATTTTCCTTCCATGCTAGAGCAGACAAAAAGTCAAACTTTGTAAAACCTTCACTTAATCTTATATCGATGAGACTTTATTGTTAAAACAATCATTGCAGCTAAGATGATATGGTTAAAGCCAAATTAACCTGTATTTCGATTTAAACGATTTCAAGTGAGCACCAATCTTCCAGAAATGAATACATAAATGTTTTTGCTGAATCGGAAAATCCTCAAGTTGTGCCAGCGTAATCTCCTGCGAAGATAATTGAAAACCCATCGAACGCCATACTGATGAGAATAATTCCGCACCCAAAGTGACCCAAGCTAGATCACTATTCTGGAAAGAATAACATTTAATTATGAAATCTCGTATTGTACTGAAATCCATGCACCTCTCATGATTTAACAGTTCCTTTTCATAACAACAGCAGTATTAATTACTAGCTGTACAGCTGTCTTTCTTTGCCGAACATCAGACACTTATCTCCTTATCTTCGTATAGCACAAGCCGAAGCATTAAATAATGAGGATATCTTTCTGTCCATTAAATAAAATCGTTTAGAATGTTCTTTGATCTCAACAGTTCAAGATCCATCATATAATCCTCACACCAGAAGACTATGGCTCGATTTAAACAAATTTTATTAACTTACTTTGCATGCAATCGGAATTTCCTGAACAGCAAAGTTCGAGGAAAGATATTGGGTAAAATAAGCAATCTGTGACCATTTTTCATCTTCAAGATTTAACCATGCTAAGCGACAAAGCTCAACAGGATAATGCGATGAAATTGACAATAACTCCAACAGCATCTGCAAAATAAAAAAGAAATAGTTAATAAGATGCACCCGCAGCATCATAAAGCAGTACATGCAATGCATTGCATAAAGAATGTTTTCATATGTGAGTCACAGTATGTAGCACGCATTATATATATTTGTATTTTATCAAAATTATACAACAAATCTATGATGTAACCACCAAACTACTCCGTTTTAATTCAACTGCTACACTATTTACAAAAAACCAACCAATTACCTGTTTTCCATTACGACTATTCAAAACAGCAAAACCACAGAAAAGGTCCGTCATTAGTTTCAATGTTACGCTTAAAACACTATTCTTATCAACATGACATTTTCCCACTTCAGTAGTATCTTGCTGTATTAAAGAGCTTTCATTATTCACTGTAATTCTGCTTACAGTTAGTTCTTCCAGCTCGTCTTCATACTGTAAAAAAGAGGATAAACTGTTTCACTAGAGTTTAGTGAATCTTTTTGCAAAATTTTTGATGTTTGAAAAATTTAGTCCAGAAAAATAGGAAGTAAGAACCTATTATTTATCGTAGTTTTAGAAGAACCAAGACAATCTGACAAATTTTTATGCTAAAAAAAGGAATATGCATGCTTCCAAATCATAAATGAATAAATGCAAATAAGACAACCTTTTTCCATTTATCATAGCTCCGGAATGGTTTAAAAAAGCTACAACGGTTGTGAAAATGAGAATAACGTTCTGACGCTTTCCTGTCAGTCATCCATACTTTATCGATGGCAGTTGCAATGTGACACAAACCTGTGGACCACCTGAATTAATTTTAGTTATTCGTTACCTTATCACATATGCATGTATGCAATGGCCTTTCTCAACTTGATAGAGAAATCTCGCGACACTTACTCACATGGCATTTTAATTATTAGCTTATTCAATTCTTGGAAAATGACAAAACGGAGGCTCAGCGTAACTATTAATTGTACATCAACAGTTTCAGACGCAAATTACCCATATACCATCATCGCCTATATTACTGAACTCTACAAACGTAGTCCCGAAATCGAACCCGAAGCCTACGATTAATACACTGCAACTCTAAACAATACACCACCATTACCCTTAACTTTTGTCAACATAGATAATTTATTTTGCAGACTACTACAATTAATATATTTTTCATTTCAAACTGGATGAATGAAAACTGCTGTTTGAATGATTTACACTGTTTTAAAACTGTGACATTTTCAAAAGTAAATTTTGTGCATGTTACCTGAAATTTCCCAATAACTTACTGTTTCCAAATGTTAGAATAAGAAGGATCATTCAAACGCTGCCATGCAAGATGAAGTGGCGCACATCCACTTCGTAAATCCATTCGCTGATGGCATGCTTCCACGAAAAGCATAATATTCCACAAAATCTGAAAATTTTTATTGTATTGAACTTTAAATGCTTCGTTCTTGATGCAACATTAAGATGCACCAAGAACAAAGCATTTAAAGTTCAACAATAATGAAAATTTAATGTACCTTACGAGACGGATAAAAAAATTCACGATCCTCATTTGTTTATTGTTGGTAAAAACAATAACACCATGATTTATCATATAATTAATTGCTGGCTAATTAATACCAATTAATATTTACCCCCCCCCCCCTAAATTTTGTTTACAATTCGAGTAAGCTACACGCACTTACTTAGCCAAATATCTGCCTTCATAATTGATTGAAAAAATAATCATAACTATCAACAAAGAAAATACCGCTTTTACAACATATCCAAAAATTAAATTATCGATTTGTTCTTTTTCTTTAATCTTCCAAAAATTAGAGATGCAACTTAATGAAAGTTCGCCTATCTTCAACTAATTGTTAGTGAATAGGGAAGAAAAAAAGAAATCCAAAAAGCAAAATAAAAGCTACTGAGCATGCATCTGAGACCGTAGAATCTGCTGGCGAAAAATTCGATATATACATATACAATTCATTAATTAATTCCTTCACATATGAAATTGCAGATGAGAGAAGCTGGTCACTTCGAATCTTTTCTGAAAATTCAATAATCCTCGAAATTTACCATTTCTTCATGATCTGTTATCTCGCTGTGAAGGATGTTATCTCACTGTGAGGCAAGAACTAGAAAATGTTGAAACATAACTGGAAAACCAGATTAGAAATTTCAAAAATCTCAAAACTAATCAATGGTAACCAAATAAACTAAGCAATGAAGAGAGCATTAATTGCGCTCTACACGTTGTTGCCACGCTGTTTTGGAGTCAGTACAGAAAAGTTTCGGAAATATTCCAAGTTAGCGAATCCAAATCTTGAACTCACTTCTAACAAAAAGGTTGCCTATGTCAACGGCAGATCCCTTCTCAGTTGAAATCTTATCCAGACTAAACTTTGTCCACAAAGCGCACATTCCGATGATGAATCTGAAAATTGCTTGTTGATATATTTTCTTATGGAAATAAATTTCAAAATATTGCGAAGATAAAAGGATGAAGTATGAATTTAACTCATAATTCATAATCAATAGAAGAATTAGCAGTTTAAACTGTCGATCATAAGGGTGCTGTTTTAGTTTCATTTTCATTTTACATTTTTGATTGTCAATCATTTAGTACATGAGACAAAATTAAGGGATGTTAAACTTATATAGATAAAAATACAAAACGTGTGAATGAGGAAAATTCGAGCGGAAAAACCCATAACAAATCTTGTTTTGTTCCGATATTAGTTTTTTGTCCTGTCCACTGACTTGCATCAATCGGTAGGTAATATGATACCTGTCATTGTCCACGTATGTGTCTGGAGATTTCGTAATGCGCAGAGTTGGAGGACCATCAAAGCGTTCGTCATAATCTAATTTCTTATTTTGTTTCAGGTTTTGAATGGCTTCAATGACTTTATTTCGTATTTTCTTGTCTAAAAAATATTGTCAGTAAATTAGTTAATAAATTTACTAATGTAAGACATAGAAATAATGTATAATGCATATGGAAATATATATATATATATATATAACTCCACTTACCTGTATCCCTTTGATAGCTGCTTATTTAATGAAATATATTATTTTAAAGAAGTTACCTGTGTATTTAAATTGCTCGACTATTTCCTCAACTTCCAGCTGTTTGAACGAAATGCAAAATGCAGCCCACAGAACACCAAGTATCCAATCATGCTGACTTACATGCGACCAAACCAGAATTTTCCATTTGCTATATGTGATATCAAGATTGACATCTATTGTAGGATAAACTATGAAGGTTTCTTCCTTGTTCTCATCAGTTTCCATGGCATCCTCACTTATGCTTATTTTGAAATGCTGAAATTTGAAATTTAACTGTTTCATTTGCAACATAATTTTAAGTTGGTAATCCTTCTATTGTATTATCATATCAATATTACCAATCGCAAGACATTCTGTGCATCTATTTAATGCTGTTTTCTGATCCAAAAAAAAAAAAAACTTAGCACATGGTGGAAATTACCAAAACTATTGTCCATATTTCCAACAAAATATCAACATGAAAGCTGACCTTTATTGCATTTTCCAAATTCACATTCCTCTCCTTCAGCAGTATCTTTAATTTTAACAACTCCCAGCATGAAAGCTGCTCACATGCTTGCAATACTGTTGGCGTAATTCGTAGAATATCTTGGTTTTCCGTATTTGTTGTGATCATATTCTTGAAATAAAGTTTACAAAGGAAATGCGAAGAATGTACTAAGAAATACAGCATAACTATTGTGATAAAGAATAAAGAAATTTCCAAGGAAAAACAAACAAATCGAATCTTCTAAGATGTGTGGTAACAGAGATAATAAGCACATACCACCAGATCTTGTGCTACTTTGAACCAAGCACAATCATCAGGAAGTAAATATAATTCCACTGAACGATTACGCATAGCCCGTGAAACACTGCCGTAATCATCATCCATCGTGAAGAAAACGCTAAATTTATGAAACCAATTAAAACTGCCTAAATTACAATCAGAAGAGCATGATGTCGAAAATGCGAGCCAAAAATACGAAGCTATTATTCCTCAACTTTCAATAGCATTTCAATACGCGAACTAATCGTTCCGAAGTTAACCAGAAAATTGAAGACAACAAACAGTAACCGGAAATCATTGTGTGCTTTCACAACAGAAGCACCACCACTACATTCTTGCAAATTCAATTCCCCATTATTTTCCAAACAAGCATTTAATCGATCCAATACTGCTGCACTAAAAAATAAAAGTGTAACAATCAATATAAAAGATATAACCTTAACGAAGAACTAAAAACATAGTCGAAGTTTTTTTTTTTTTTGATTATGAAGTAATTATAGTCGAAGTTTTTTTTTCTTGATTATGAAGTAATTAACCTGCAACAATTGACATTTTCAATCAAAATCCAGTAACCATTAATAAATGCATCAACAAAACGACTATTAAGCCATTCAAAACGCATTTTACTTTTGCCTAATTCCTTGTCGTATTTTGATAATTTGCTTGCGATATCTGCAAAAACGATATTTAAAAATCATTTTGTCAGACGCACGAATATAAAATAAGTAGCGCAAATTAATGGTTATTTCAATAATATAGAATAACGAGAAATTATGCTCCAAAATGTTGAAATTCGAAAACACAAACCTTCATCGACGAGAAGCATTGCGCTCTGTACGGCCATTCGCAAAGTAAGTATATCTTCAGCATTATTTACATCATCCAACAAATTCGGAAACCGTTCAAGCAAATTCAAGCAGTGTTCCTTTATGGAAGTGAAATTGATATGATCGGTAATCTTAATAATGCATACATTAATTACATATTATTGCTTAGGAATATATCAAATTAATTTTGGACCGAAAAATATGCGAAATTGCTCATGATATCCTACGGTATAACAGAATGAAACGACTAAATGTATTAGAACCGTCCAGTGAATATGAAAAGCATATATGACATCAAAATCAACGAAACCATGAATTTCATCCCAAAAATATAGGAACTGTGATTCTAACAAACATACACAATCGGACAACGTAAATTAAGCGTGGAATTTTGACTGAAACAAAAAACCGTTTGGGATTACTTGCAATCAAAATTTTTTGTAACCTGCTCAAACGATCCAAGAAGTTCGAGTGAATCAGATTCCGAAGTAAGGTGTATTTTATAAAGCTCTTTTCCAAGTATGGATGCCAAAATTTCAACAGCTGTTGATTTACCAGAACCAGCTTTCCCGACAATTAAAGTAAGCCAATTCATTTTTACGCAAACGGCAAGTTTATTCAACAATTTCATTTGGGATGACAGTAATTTTCTGAACATGAATTCATTTAATTTCAAGTTATGTTAGTTAAATTCAATCTTAAGAAATCTAGGTTGAATTCAATTATCGGAAATTAACTCGGATTAAATGAGTTTAAAAAAAAGACATGGAAATGAAATTTACGTATTTTGTCGTTCGCGTATTGTCCCTGACCGTTCTAATTCTATTTTTCCAATACGAACGTATGGATCGATCAATGAAAGTGATGCTACGGCTTCAATGCATTCAAATTTGAAACATTCATAAAATAAGCTTCGCATCTGTAATGTCGATGAAAGAGAGATAAAAGGAAAAATCCAAGTTCTAGCGATCTATAAAACTCAAAATTCTTTAAATCTTACAAATTATTATGAGGATGTCATATGAATGAGCTCTGCAGTGTAACATTAAAAATTCGTGATATATTACACTAGCTGACTTTTTTTTTGCAATAAATCAAAAGGACTGGCCATGTCCAACTTACCTTTTCTCGATCAATATTACTACGTAATCGCCATACATACAATAAATCAAATCCATATGCAACATCACCGTTGTTCTGTAAATATATCAAAAGACAAAAATTAAAAAATACTACAGTTTCAGTGTTTCTAAATATTTAAGTCATAGTATCTTCCAGTCATGCTTAAAATATCCGAGAATGCATTTCATCATCTCCTACTTCTCTGGCATCACATTAACGTGCAAATGTATTTGTGGTTTAAGAAAAACACAAAATCGAAAATCAAAAGAGCTGCTTGACACATACCTTCATAATTCAGTTCAAAGAAGTATGGTTTTTATCAGAAGTTCGAAAAATACAATCTCAAAAAGTTCAACTTGCAAAAATTCTTTCAACGTACTTCAACCGTTAGTTGTGCCCATCTCAACAAATCACGCAAATTAAATTCAAATGGTGATCCCTTCCTTAGAAATTGTGGATCTTCTGCCATAAGACTTGATATTGAGCTGTTCAGATTGACCATACGTTGGATAACATCATCAACCAATACAGATCCAAATGAACTTCTTATAACTTTGAAAAAATCTGATGCATCCATTTCGGCTACATAAATCTGCAAACTTTTCATTTAAAAAAAAAAAAAATGTTATACTACCGATAATTCTGTTACACTATCGATAGAATTTTTGTTATATTATCGATAGAAAAAAAATGTATTATCGATAGAATGTTACACTATCGACAATTTCCACCCACTCAGGATGAATCCCATTCTCGTGTCGTTAAATCATTCGAAATTCACCGAATAATTGGGAACTGTTGAGGAAGAGAAGATGGTCACATCCTAATTATGTTAATAGTTTGAAATAAAATAAGCACCAACATTTTGGCTAGTTTTCTGAAAAGTTTAAAAGTTACAAAATTACACAACTTCTTTTGCGAATATCAACAAGCACATACAGAAGTAAAGCGATTAACAAATGATTTTGGCAGCTTCCGTCGATTGCCTCCTTGAGAGCATGGATTCTGACATGCAAAGAAACGTGTTCTCCTGTCACCGACACCGATGTCGAAAGTTCGGTTCAGCTCCGGTATGAAAAGATGGTGACGATGGTCAAAACATGCATTCAGACCTTCCAAAACACTCTGGGATGCCAAATTCATCTTGAACGAATTTAAATAAGTTTGGACTTTAAACAATTCAATTTACTGATCCAATTTAACATTGCCTACTTATTTAACTTCCTTAAACCCTATAAACAGGCATCATATTCAGGGATTATAACCAAACACTATATCGTAACAAAGACCAATATCTCTTATAACTAGCAACTCGCACTTTGCACATAAGCATGGAATAAGTAACACAATCAGGAAGAATATGTTTTTAATTTGACAATTATAATTTTAATTTAAATGATAATCTCTTAAAACATCATTTGTCACGTATGCACGCACAGCGTATGCGCAAAAAAAAAAAAAGACTAAGATTATTCCTTTTTGGGCACTGAACATTAATTATCAATTGTTAAGTATTAATTAAAATGAAAGGTACTGATATTAAGAGTACTACAAAACCAGCATGTAGTAAAAATGAAAAAGCCATGCAGCAAACATGGAAAAATTTGGAAATTTTTGTACCTCATCAAGAAGAACCCATTGTCCCGTTTTGATTGCATGCAAGATAGGTCCATCTCTCCACATAAAAGATGGTGTGCCATCTGATAAAATGACCGGCACATCACAACCAAAGAGATCTGCCAAATCCTGGAATCCTTAGCGTAAATTTTCTATATATTTGAATAATTCTAAACAGAAATCGATTATAACAATTGTAAATGCAGCTAATTTCTTTTAATAATAAGTGAAGAACAAAAATACGATGGAAGATAAACAAAAAATTACCGTTTGTTCAGACAAATTTAATCTGGTCAATGGATAGCCAGTTACAGCAGCTAAAGCAACAACAGTGCTCGATTTACCACAACCTGGAGGACCTTCAAGCAGTATTGGTTTATCAACCGCAAGTCCACGCACAAGCCTTAAATATACTGCTATATAAAAGTTGCATTTTGAGTAATTGAAAATTTTCAATACAATCCATGCATATATCGAATATGTCAAAGAATATCCTTTTTCATAGAATATAACTTTCAGTGTGAAGAATCTTAAAATTACGGAGAGTCATTAGGAATCATTCATCGTTAAAATCTCATTCCTCGGCTATTTTAACCCATATCCGATATATGTATGGATTATGTTGAAATTTTAGTAAATAGTAATAAGGAATCGTATTTTTAACTTCCAGTCTGATTAAATGAGATGAAACAAAATATGTGGTATAAACTGTATTAAAATAAAGCATACTAAAGATCAAGATGAATGGAACATTATTTTTTATCTACTAAAAATTACTTGACAATAAATGGATGAAAAAAAAATTGAAAATTCAAGCATTATGACTCCATACCTGAAAATATTCTGCTTGCATGTCAAAGCATCAAATGTAAAATCTTTGGGCATAAATCGTTCGGCTGGTCCAAAAGGAATACGAAAATCTCCAACAATAAGACTATGAGAATCTTTTTCATCGAAATGCAATTTTGGTAACAAAAGGGATGTTACATCATAGATGCTACCCAATTCCTGTTGCATGATTCGACAAAGCTGCAAATATGAGGTTCTAAATGTTTGCAAAAAGAAATTCATTTCATTTGGACAACTTCGAATGGAATAATCTAATTTTTGAAGAAAAAAGTAGTCTAGAAGCAATTTTAAACCATATGAAAATAAATTAATGCTAGATTCATCTGGAAATTGTAATCTCCACCTACGACACTCTTCTCTACGGTTTTTTCTTGTAGGATACAAATGAATAAAAAGTTAAATGAATTTTTAAAGGAAAGAAAAAACTCTCACTTCGTCAATGGCCTTTTTTTTTAAGGCATCGCAATCCAAACTGATACGTGTCGATAAAGTACCAAAGGCATCAAAAAGGGTTGCCGAAAAAGCATGGTAAATTGAGGAGGATGGTGAACTGGATAATGATAATGCAGCAATAACAAGTTGAGCAATTGCAACTACATCACGGATTGTTATTGTATTTCTAAAATCATTACGAGTTTTCATTACCAAACAGAAAACTTTGAAATCAAAACTTCAGGTCCGGCAACTTTTGAACTTCCACTTAGTATTTAGTTAGTAACCATATAAATTCACAAACCTTAACACATGAGAAAATTTGCGATCAAACCACTGCACGAATTGTACAATACATTTGTTAACTTTTAGCCGCAAATCATTCTCATTCTGCAGTGTAGTTGCGCTCAGCAGTCGATCCACAATAGTAATCAGTTCGTCACCGGATACATCTGATGGACACCAAATTTCTGTGAATCGATTTCGCAGCGCTTTTGAGAGCTACAACAGAATGATTAAAACTAACTGAACAATCCACTTTTAAATTATCTGATCCAATAACAAAGGAATAAAAAACAAAGAATCTCAATGTGGATAGTGTTTATTTTAATATACCAAAACTTTTTAATAAACACGGCACTAGAAACCGCAGATTTCCGAAACTTAAATCCTAAGTTCTCAACTTTCCTCTGAATTTTGAGCATATTCGAGATTTTGAACACAAAACAAACCTCTTTTTTACCATAATCTCCACCGGGATTCATAGTTGCTATAACCTTGAAACCACTTTTTGCTCGTACTTCACCACCTGATAAACTGCCATCATTCAGAAACAGTGAACGAGATGGTTCCAACAAAGGATTCAGCCGCTCCAATACCTAATCATAAAGGTCATTTCACTAATTCACTTGAAAACAAATAAAATTCAATAAGAAGTTCAAACTAAAAAAAAAAAACAAAAAGAGAAAACAAACTGAGTCAGAAGCTAGCGAGATTTCGTCGATTAGCAGTGGTCGACCTTCTTTCATTGCCTGCACGACTATGCCATCTATCCATTTGAATGTACCTTCACCAACCGGACGTAATGAACCGAGAAAATCAGTAGCTTCCGTTTTCTCATGGCAATTCAGAGCTAACAGTTTCTCCTGCAATATTTTTTAATGTCATATTACACATTTAATAATCACTAAGTCCTGATAAATAAATTCCCTCATGTTAAATCAAAAGATCCATTAGAATGAAAAGTCAGGGCATTCTACCTAATCATCGTAAAAGGTCAGTTATCACTTTTTTAAGAAATCAAAACAATCAAAGATATTTCTTTTTTATTTTTTTGCATAAATATTTCTTTTATCCTTCCTGGAAAACGACAGAATCACCTTTGTAAGCATCTGTGCAACCGTTGTTTTACCACACCCCGTTTCACCAATGATTAGAACTGGCTCATCAAAATGCCAACTTTGTGCAACCAAAACAAGCATCCTTCGAATGGCACCAGTTAAAACAATATTATTCACGGCTGTGCATGAACGAAATTCAAGCGGTAAATAATGCGAGTCGTTGGCAAACAACCGCTCAACGTTTATTTTATGTTTCAAATTTTTTTCCAACATTTTTTTCACGCACTCAACATCGACGGTATTACGACACCGTGAACCAAGTAATAAAAAACCTGAAATTCAATATTCTTCCAATTTCTGGTAAATAATTATTTTAAAAATGGGACAAGCAAATATGAGGCCACATGTTCCCAAAGAAAATACGACACATACATTCAAATAAAAGCAAAATTAACTGATATACGGTCAGTTTTTAAGTAATCAAAAACTCATAACACTAAACCTTCGGTCTTGATATACTTGTTAAATTTGGCCCAAATTTGCCCGCTTGCTAATTTTGGCCCATCACGTTCAAAAGCACAACTCAAAAAGTAGATAGCTTTTATTATAAAAAATATATGTCATTAGGGGAAAAAAACTCACCATGTTCAGCCAAACACTGACGCCAATCATTCTGATCAGAACTTGCAAGTCGCTTCCCCCATTTGAATAAATCACGAAGCGTCATCAGCCCATCACTGGCGGAGAAAACGCCAACTGCACTACGATGAGCACGTAAGTCACAGAATACCGAAACCATTGCTTGTGCAGCCGATGGCGCAATTTTACAACTGCAAAGAGTATTCATAAAATAATTTAAATTTAATTCTACTAAGGTAGATGTGCTCCCGAAACACCGTTAAGCGTTCCTCGATTTAACCCAAATGGAACAAACTAACAACAGCATTATCCGTGAATTAAAAAAAAGGACAGTTTAACTCCAGCATCATGAAACCTTTTCATAAGTATTACTTCGCCGTACGTAGTTGATCAATACCAGTGTACTGAATGATCTAGATAGAATCCTCAAGATTACGATGAAAAATATTTACTGCAATTTGAAACAGGAATTTTGGGAATCATTGCTACCTAACGATGACCATTTGAGCCAGTTCATTGTATGGAAGTTGATCGAATCGCAGAACAATAAAACGATTGAGCAATGCACGTGAAAGACGTTTACGACCGGCGTAAGTGCAAACGGGATTTTGCGTCGCGAATAAGCGGAATTGAGGATGAGCCTTTACAACTGTATTTGTTTCAGAAATAAACAGTTCACGATTATCGTCTAGCAACTGAAATTAAAACATGTGGGCAGGTCTAAGTTTAAATTCTTAGCATTTACAAACCAAGAAGGATGAATAAACGAAGAAAAAGGTCAAGTATCACGTGTAACTGAGGGTAAAAAGAAATTCAAAGAAATTATACTATATTTCAGTGCTAAAAAAATTTGTTCGAAAACATACCCTATTTAGAGCTTCAATGACATCAGTTGGTGCAAGATTCAATTCATCAAGAATTATCCAGTGTCCATTACGGGCAGCTTTTACTAACGGACCTTCTACGAATACGAAACGGCCATCACTATCTGGTACATAGGATCCTAGGTATTCTTGAAGATCGGTATGTTCATGGTTATTAATCCGAATAATCGCATTCCCAGTAATTTTAGCAAGGTGCATTACCTAAACATTTTTATTTAAAACTTAAATTCGAACTTCAAAAACTCATGAACATCAAAATCTTAAGCAACAGGCTTATGGCAAAATTATAGAATAACAATTAGAAAAGGCATGATTTGAGTAAAAAAACATTTTTTGCAATTACATTGTCTTATCCGTCAACTTCTCGTATAGCACAAAAATTCTAAAACTGAACCTGAAATTTAGAACTGGGACCGATACTATTAATTTAATTTTCGCAGTTGAAATTAAAAATTAAATTAATTTCAACTGCGAATCCAAACTCACCATAGCTGTTTTTCCACACGATGTTTCACCTTCCAATAGCACCGGAAATTTGCCACTGCAAACGACTCGAGCAAGGTGGGCTAAATTTTTTCGAACTGATGCTGTACAAACATAACTGGGATCATCCTGTAGTTCAGCAGTTCCTTTTTCGATCCAATATCCTTCAACTTCACTGCAAAAAGAAATGAACAATAAAATGAACCAGAAAAAGAAGGGGAAGCAAATTGGAACCAAAAAATATATTCAATGCTTAAAGCAATGTCTTTACTAAAAATTTTTGTACTAAAATCTTTGACTTTGGAAATCGTGGTGGAACGAAAAGATTCCAGCTGAAAAACTAAATATCTTATGGCTATTTCCCTACCCTGATAGTTCAGATCCATTGATCAATATTTATTTCCAAAATTTCACATTCTCATGTTACTCCTAACACACCATTTATTCATCAATTCTATTTTCACAAGTTAACTACACTTAGTAAATGATTCAAAGTATTTAGTAAAAAGTAGAGCAATGTGCATAATTAATGAAATATGATTAGTGATACAAACATGCGATTATCGATAAATTTCGCCTTCACTTTGCCAAACGAGATTTTGCTCATTTTGCTTTGAATAAGTTTTCTAACTACTTCCTGAGCTTCCGCATTCAAATCGCTCATAAAGGACATCGATACTGCTTCATACATGTTACGCATATCACTTCCAAAGATATTTTCTGCCGTGAATGACAACGCACGACATAAAGTGCGTAAGCTGGAAAAACAGGCTTATGCAAAACATTAATTTTGACAGCAGTAAAGATGATTAATTGAATTTAGTTGACTTATAGAGCACACGCCTCAGAACAAACCTATATTTTTCAGGGAAAGCTATACGCAGTGTCTGATAAAGTTCCAGCACAATAGATATTTTTGCAACATCAAATGATGGGAGATAAGCCTGTGCGATGATATGTAGTTGTTCCATTTCTGTAGTTTCATGGACGAATATTTCAGTGAAGCGGCTTCTGCAAAAACATAAAATTATAAATTGATGCTGTTAAAATTATTTTAAAAAGTTCGAACATTCAGGTTTCTTTCCAAAAATTCCCTCACCTTATTCCAGCTGGCAAATTTCGTTTTCCTACATCCCTGGCAGGATTCATGCAGGCAAATAAACGAAAATCTGGATGTCGACTTTCTGGATCTTCAATCAAGCGTACCACAGAATCCAGACATTCCGGTGTAGCCAAATTAATTTCATCAACCAGAAGCCATTCACCTCGTTCAGCAGCCTAGAACAAAAGAGCAAAAAAAAATGCAACAATTGTTAAATGGAAAATAAAAAAGTCACCCAAAATTAGGAAAGTAATGTTTTGAACTCGAAAATCAGAAGCTCGAAAAAAAAATGTTTTTTAGTGATTTACTTCGGCGACTGCTCCACGAACATATGCAAATGAAACCGCTGAAGCTTTCAATGATTCAATACAACGTTCAGCTCGAACAAGTAACTTCGCCCATAGTTTAAGCGAGTTACGTTTCGGTGACATTTTCAGTGTACGACGTGCTGTTTCCGTGATTAACTTTGCATAATCGCTGTATCGTCCGTTTGATAAGCACATCTAAAAAGAAGTCTTTCACTTGTTTTTCCGCCATCTCTAAAAATGCGTTAAGTAGAAAATCAAAAAAAAAAAACATATTGCTGATACCCAAAATTACGTTAGTATAACACCAACTACAAATATTTTCACTTTAGCATTACTGCCTTGATAATAATTTATTGCACCTTTTTTTTTTTTTTTTTTTTTAAACCAAAAAATCCAAAAAAATGAAAGGATCATGAAAAACAGTACAAAAAAAACACTGCTGCATTCCATAACGGTGACGTCAGATATGAACTACCAATTCTAAGGACAATTCAGCCGTGATATGTTTTGTGTTACGACCAGAAAGAGACTTAAATTGGAATGGTCAGAGTAGTGGATTGCATATGCAGAATTATAAGCAAGAATTTATTATTCATATATTATATCCTTCCAAAATACTAATTAATGCTTAATCAGTTTTTTCATACATTCTTGGACTAAAATTCCAAAAAGATTAAAATCTTTTCTAATCCAAAAGTATCTCGAAAAATGAAAAGAAAACTAACCTCTAAATGATGCAGAAATTTTTCATTTTTCTTCAAATCAAACGTTGCAGCAAACAATTCATCATATTCTTTTTTTAATGGTCTTAACAAATAGGGTATTGACACTGGTTTATACCTAAAATTTCAATAAAACAAAAAAAAACACGTTATCCTGTGTTTAGTAAGCATGCCACGCATAAATGAATGGAAAGAGCAAACGCATTAAAATTTTTCGCTGAAATCTTAAATGAGGAATAAAAATTGAAATTTTGAAAGTTCATAATTAAAATATATACCCGCCAATTAAATCAGATGAATCTGAATGCTGGCTGAGATTCACAATTCGTAGAGTAGTGCCAATACGATCTGCTAGTAGCTGTATGATGGTTGTTTTACCAACACCAGTTTCACCAACGAGCAATACTGGTTCCGTACGACTTACACAAACTGCTATCTGCTCCAGTAGCTGACATACATTACGTGTGATGCCAAAATGAGTTACCTTGCTAAAATTTCAATTTTAAAGATAAAATCTGTTTATTCTAGTTAATCACTGCATCATATATTTACTGCACAACGTGGTGATTCACTATTGGTATACTGTAGATGTACTCACGCTGTATATTCTTATTAAAATACAACAGGAAAAAAAAAACATTGCTTCAATTCCTTAAATAACTCATAATGAATTCCTCGTTTCTAATTTCTAAGTGGTTCGATCCAAGTCTGTGTCAGTAGCAATCCCTTCTAAGTATGTGGTATTAAGATATTTTTATTTCAATTCGCGATTGCTGATCTAATTCAGTATTCAATATTTTGAAAAAACCTATTCTATTATTTCCACTCTTTGTCCATGAAGAATATTCTTATTCGCTGACCTTTACATATACCCTTCCCCCCACCTCCCCGAGTTATGAGATTTAATAAACCAAGTATTTGTTTTTTTTTGAAGTGCTAATGATTGCAATAAAAAATATTTTTACTAATGATTGCTAATGGCTGCTTTAAAAAACATTTTTACCTCTCGCCCGTTATCGCTGCTCGATTCCTCATCAGATTCATTCGCCCACATCTCATGCTGGTTTGTGTCACCAAAATTTCAGGTAATCGGAGATTTAAGTGATATATTAGTTGGTCATGATTGAGAGACAAACCACTGGCAATTATTTCTGACAATGCAAGAATATCTTCCTGCCGGTGGCAGTGAACTATCCAACAGTCGACTAATTCATGAAAAATAGCCACCGGGTCCGACAGGTCATTCAAATCGTTGACACGTGTACAAGCTTTCAATAAATCTCTGTAAAAGTTTGTTATAATATATTTTAGTCTTTGGCACTGCTTTGAGCTAAATTTTACTTAATATTTCTACTAAGAATACATTAAAATCATTAAATAAACGGACGTCGCTCCTAATTTTCTTCCAGTTGACCGATTGGTTGGACTGCTGACTAGTTCACCAAAGAGAGTTATCAATTTCTGCGCAAGTGGTGAAACTCTTTTGCATAAAATGCAAATAGCACGGTGAAGCTCTTTGTCTGTAAATGGCGGCAGCGAGATTTCAAACGGTACCGAAGTAAGCAACAATTCAATATCAGCTGATCGGAAACACCTTTCTTGCTTTATACACCTGAAAATTTAATTTCCTCATTTTTTGGACCAAACTGCTTGTTCTATTTTTTTCACTGTGTTATTGGTAATAATGTGACCAATTTAAAAGAAGCTTTTTCGCAAGCTTATAAAAGACATTCATAAGATTCAAAAAAATTTTCATAAATTCCGCAGTCGCTACATTTATGCCACATTTTCTCGCTGACTTCTAATAATGTTCTTGCATCAGAAATAAACCTCATTGTAGCAACAATATAAGCTTCATTATGCATTCGTATCGTTTCACCAGAAGTTACTCGCGCTTCGCGACTATCACACAAGTTGATTACTTGTGATATTAAATCAGCAGAAGCACAGTCGATATCTTCCAAAAGTATGATTCCTTTATCAAGAATATACTGAAACTTTCAAAATCTTACATGGAAACACCATAATTACTCAAAAATTAATTACGGAATCATCCTGTAACGAAACCAGCGATTAAAATTACTCATATTAGCATTCCCGTAACAAACTCTATTTCAAATATCGACCTCTTTCTTCCTCCAAAAAAATTAGCATTACCAGTCATCCATTCAATCTACTATTAAATGACTAGAACAACTTTTTCTTGCTCACATTCAACAAAATTCTTATGCATGGCCGGAACGCCCTGGAACTTTTTGGAAAGAATTATAAGATGCCTCTGGTAACGAATGAAATTAAGGAGTATTATTTATCTTGAAATAAATTTTTCTTTATTTGCTCAATTAATCAATCTAATGCAAGTACTCGAAATCATCGCCGATCCCCACTTCGATTCGTTTGCTTAACTATTCTTTGCAATAAATAGGAAAAGAAAAAATCCTAATTCCGTTGGAAGCTCATACATAAGACACTGAAATATACGATGAGACTTGGGATCGCAAATTCCATCATCCTCCATTAAACAGCTAATACCACCTCTATGGAAAAACAACCAAATTTTACCTTCGTGAAGCTACTTTGCTTCCAGCAAAATTCACCAGGTATATCCAAACAATGAAAAGTTCCGAACAAAGTTTTCGAATCGATTTGTTCACCCATTTGTATAGTTCGACATGGTAACTGCATGCTACGTGCAACTTCCTTCACTATCGATGTCTTACCACAACCAATTGGACCCTAAAATTTAATACGTTTTTGACGAAAAAAGAGTCAGATGGTTTGATTACAAGAGATATGTGAAAATCAGGAATTGGTCATAATGTTTGAAAAACATTCGAAACTGAATGAATTGTCGGAAATCTTATTCTTATGTCATCAATATATTTACGTATGTGATGGATTCATAAGCTAAATTGGGTTAGCTCGATGTCACATGCGGTTAGCAAAAGGGTGTAAGATTAACTGATTTGAAATGCTATCCTATTGTAATATCTAATTTTACTTTCAATGGTGTTACTGAACTGACTACTATTGATGCTATCAATAATTTGATATCAAATGTTCGTATGTAAATCTTTATTATCGTTCAATCATTATCATTTTTCCATTCCTCCGTTAGATTATTGAACCTTGAGAGTGAAAACCAAAAAATTGCCTTTACTTCAAAATCTACTTTTAAAAATTAACCTTGCGGAACAATCATTTGGATTTTCAACCAGTTTTTCTGTTTTAGAAGTTATAAAGTAGCCTGACAAATTTTTGTGCACATAATAAAATAATTTCAAATCAACTTACTTGTATGAGGACAAGCAAACGATTCCGGATACCAATCTCCAACTGTTCACGATAAGTAGCCCTTGTAGGCATAGTATCCGGTATAAAATCATCAGTAGAAGATCCGACTCCTATATCCGATTTTTTGGTTTTTATCATTTTCTCAGGTTTTGTAATTTCCGTTTCATCAGTAAGCAATAACTTTCGCTTTTGTCTTCGTGCTTTCCTTACCTTCATTTTCTTTTATCTGAATTGAAAAAATATAGAACTTCTTGCAGATTTACAGTTCACGTATAATCCTGTACAGTATATTCCGCTTAAATTACTAACCTTCCTTTCAGCATATCTATTATTTAAGCCAAATTTAAGTAGAAAAAAAATATTATATAATTTATATCTTGGTTGAATTACCAAGCAATATACATTCCAAATCTTACTACTTCAAATCTTAATAAATGAATCTAACATTTGACGTTAGGATTTAACGATATCTTCATCTCCTGGATATAATTGTATTGGTGTATCATATATTGAACGTTAAAATAACTCAGCATTAACGTAAAACAAGAAAATTTATTTGAGCAAATTTATCAAAGTGACAAAATAAACAATTTTGCCTTTTTTTTCGTTTTTCATAAACAGTACAATACATAAAAGATGAAGTGAGAAGCATTTGCATACACCGAACATACAAAAACAAAGAATGCAAAGTACGATAAAAAGTAAGAACCAATTATTCGTATTGATTTAATCATTGGATCGTCTAGATATTACTCCATGTAAGTGACACAATCTACATCACAATCATATCTCCCGGCTTTATACCATCATTCCTGTCGCTTCAAAATACCGCCACCTTGCCGTTCCATTTTTCCAATGACAAGCTTTTTTAAAAACACAAAAACTTGCATATTTCATGGAATTCTATTATTTAAATTTTATAAGTCAAGTTGTTTGTGTCAGTTTATCTGATATTTGCATGATATAAACTCGAATTTTTCCATCATCTGCAGACAGCCAAAACAAATCGATTTAGCAATAAAGTATTCACCATTATTCAGAACGAGCCAAAACAATAATGATGATATTTAAAAAAATGAAATATAATGTGAGATCATCTATAAAGGCTGAATTCATTAATATTATCGAAATCAACAATGAAATTATGTGATCGGTGGCAAATGGCAAACAATACCACTGGTATCAATTGCCGAATAAAAGAACACATTTCGAAGAGGATCATCTTTTTGCGAAAGTGCCTGAAACTTAATTTTTTTAGGGAAGTAACTACTATGAATTCAAATCCTTGAAAATCTGTTCGCGTAAACATAGGAATAATTGGAATAATAACCGCGATTTCCAACGAAATTTGATCTTACAGCACTGTGTAAGTACAACTATTAGATAATATCGGAGATAAACAAATCGAGAAAACACTGCTGTCAGCCAGCTCTGCTCAGCAGTCCAAAGAGTTACTCTCAACACAGGATAAATAAAAAGATGCTTTTAACCGAATAATCTCGAAGGTTAAAATGACTCTTCTAGAAATCCTATCCATGCTTATATATACTATCCAGTAATAAATAAGAACTATGCGGTGAACGGTCAGATAATTCTTCTGTCTTCTGCAAGCCCACTATATTTGAAATGCATAATGCATTTTGGAATAACAATCTTGTGGATAAAATTTAATTAGATTTTAATTTTCAATCCAATGCAACATGAACAGATTCTCAAATGAAAAAGGAAAGAAAACCTTTATTGCTTCCTGTGCTATATGTGCTCCAACGATGGCACATGCTGAGCTAAGTTGAGGTCCAACAAAACTGAAATAACTCCATGCTTAAAAGTAAAAAAAAAAAGCAAAAGTAAAAAGAAAAATTATTCAGGACAATCATAATGGATCAGGCAGAAACTTTTCAGTTGTTAACCACAACTGTTTTTAAGAGAATCAAATTTTGCTAACTGTGAAAAATATTTGACGTTGAAATATTCGTCATCAAGGACATGATTGCATTGCTCCAGTTCTTTCTTCCACAGTTCTACAAATTTTTCTTGATCTACAGCATCATCACTATCTTGCAATCGAAGCATAACTAGAAAACAGATCTATGGGAATTTGCTGTTTTGAGTCAAAAAATTGCTCACATTTTCCCGGATTAAATTGCCTCGCAAATTTCTGCATCAGAAGTTCTAGGTATAAAAGAGAAATTTTACAAAAAAGCAATTTTTACTGTTTGAAATAGAACTTTATCGCAAAAGAATAGTAAATGAAAAAATACCTCGGATTGGGAAATATGATCTCGGCAAAATTTGTTTCGCTTTACGAATCAGCCGTTTATGAGACCAGTCAACATTCCATGCATCGTCCCATAATGGGTATGAAAATGTCTGCAAGCAGTAAAAATCGTGAAATTAAGCAAAACAGAATGCTTCTAATTAATTTTTTACTTCGCTTCTAATTGATTTTTAAATTCAATCAGGATATATTTTTGCAATATGCAGTTTCGGTCGTATTGAAAGGTGGATACGTGAGAAGAACCGAAATTTTAATTTCATTTCCAATTTCACTAACATAATATATATTTATATCCCAGCCTAGAAAATCACTTACCATCTGCACTTTTTCGTCTTCATCATCCAGTACCACATTCACTGATGCTTCATTTTCCTTCCCTCCTTTTCCATTTTCTAATTCAATATCGACTCTTTGTTTTTTTGCTGATGAGGGACCATCTCCTACAGAGTCATCGTCAAGTACACTACCTGCCCTTATTTTCGGCATAGTCCTAAAATCCATGTTGAGAAACAGCATGATCTATTAACTCTCAACTTGGTCAAAGTAAGCGTTACCCAACAGGCATGAGCGTAAACATATCAGTTAGTAAACAGCAACATAGGTATTTCATTTGAGTAAATAGGTGAATCAACAGTGTAACAAGAGCTAAGACAACATATAATATCCAGTAGATGATACTGTCGATGTTGCATTCAGGTGTAGGTGGCACATGAATAAACTTACACTAAAAATAAACAGTCTGTAAAGTCGAAAAATGCGTATCCTACCCAACCAAAAACGCCTCCAGCAATAAATCTGAAACTAATTTTTACAAATATCGATAAAAATAGAAAAAAAAGAAAAAACATGATATCCTTCCAGCTGTCATCGTTATTCAGGAATTATTAAAAAACTCTGGGCATATACATAATTCAGAAGTGCCGCTAATAACTAGTATTATCCTAAATATATAGCTTAAATGTCCCCTGACTGCAACACAACTATTCCACATTCAAAAGAAAGATTACGCAAATGGTGAACACGAGACCAAGAATCAAATCATCCTTTCATCTACTGGACTATTCCAGATTCAAACTGCTTGGTTTGAACTAGTGATATGTTGCTCATTTCTAACTATTCTTCTAATTATTATACAGTTTTATACTAGTAAACAAAGTTACAGAAGTTAACGAAATCTCACGGTTTTCTAATATCCCGACATATTTTACTGATTTGACTAACAACGGCGTATTTCTGGTCAACCAAAATAATCAAATCGAAATTATTGAAAAACTTTTCATCTTTTTCGGATATATCTCCCGTATCCACATGTAATTCCACATTTGGATTTAATAACTGACATTTCTGTCGTGATGCTTCAGCACGCTGGAAAATAACAGTTCATAAAATAAATGTGATAGAATTACATGAATTATCTTTGAAATTTTAATTATATCCATCACAGAGACTAGAAATATTACAAAAAGTTTTAACAAAACAGTGCGAAGTAATAAAGTTTTGATTTGGGAAAAAATGCAATAAAAAAGTCCCAATAAGAACCAACAGATTAACTACTAAATTATCCATTCCAATTAATGCATTAAAAAACATGAGTGATATAAGTGAAGTGATCACTATTTGGAAATCAAGCGGAGGAGCTTGGGATTAGATCTCGATACTTATTTTGACCAAATTATATTTTAAGAACATACATTTTTGCCTTCACTGCCACGTTGCAATAAGAACTGATTACAATAATCATCCGCACAAATCTGAAAAAAAAAATCAAAAACATTATTAGAACAATATTCAAATTAATTTTCGCTCAACAAGCAAATGATCCAAGTATGATATTCATATGTGTTCGGATTCACAGCAATTAAAAAAAGGTTTCAGAATAGAGAAAATAACGCTTAATGGTCATATGTTTGCACTATTCGCACATATATTTCTATTTGAAAAATCTATGGTACTTACTGTTTTATTGTCCAACAAGGTCAATGATTTTAATCCAGTTAACATTAAATTCTTTGACACTTCGCTTCCACACCCTGACATACCAGCAACCAATACTGTCGAACTGCGCAACCTGCAAGCGCTTGAGTTCAACCGAAGCTATTATTTCTCATTATTTCTGAATAACACGCCAAATACACAACAAAACAAAAATAAGAAGTATTCCAAAAGAACAATAAAAAGCCCAAAACTAACCGATTCTGAGTTTCTAAACCCCATAAACGTATCTGTCGATCATAAACAGCTTTCTCATCCTCACTGATTGTATTTTCTGCAGCTCTAATCCTGCTCGAATTCATCGATGACATCTTTTGACGCAAATCTATGCGCAGCGCTGCTAGAAAAAAAATAAGAAAACGAATTTAGAAAATTCAAAAATTCAATTTGATTTGGATTTTTGCGCTATGATACTTTCCAGTGCAACATTTCAATCCAATCCATTATTTTCATTCTCTAACAAATACAAAAACGTCAAATACCATGTAAAAATACCACTTCTTCAAGCGTTTACGTCTAATTCTAACGGAATCCCACGTACCGCGTCCTGCCCGTATCGACCACCTATTGACCTCTTCCGGTAGCACGTGCCATATTACGCAACCACATCCTATATCATGCGTCCATCCGTAAAGTACTGTACAGCAATTTTAATTTTGAATAAACTTCAAATTGAATCGTGCGTGGGAGGGAGTCTGTTGTGTTTTTTTTTTTGGACCTCCCAGAAAATTCTTTTGCTGCAATTTTAATTTTAAATAAACTTCAAATTGAATCACGCGTGGGAGGGAGTGGGTTGTGTTTTTTTTTTTAGACTTTCCGGAAAATCCTTTGTCTTAATAAAGTCCAGATTCTTTCTCGCACACATCCAAATCCAAATTATCAAATTTTGTTGACACTGAAAAGCATTAATATATTTAAAATAATGTAGCTTAATGAGGGTTTAATGTCAGGAAATTTGTGGAAATTCTTGATCCATCCACTCTATTCTCCGTTCTTTTTTTTCGTTTCAGAAATTTATAATCTTTCTCTTAACAATTCAATAATATACTCTCTTATTTTGTCTACTCTCCTTTGTCTGATCTTTCCAATAGTAATAGATTATGCTTTTAAGAAATTTCACTTCTCTTGCTAACAGATATCAAATATTTGAAGTCCATATTCATGACAATCTTCAATTTTTTTTTCTTTTTTAATGATGAAATGAATTTCCTCCCTCTACCTTCTTCCTCTACTGCTCTCCCTATTTTCCCCTTTCTCCCTTCTTTCCTTTTTCTCTCTCCCTCTCCCTCTCTCTCTGATAATTCTAACCTTTTGCTCATGTGATATTACGGTAATAGGTAATGGACACCTTAATATCACGATAGTAATAGAAAGTTAACTGATGAACCAACGAGATTTAATCCATACACAGTTATGGAATACTGGAAATGATTCCGAATGTGAAACGAACATCATAACATTTTCCGTTTCCTGTGTTACTAGCAATTTTTGAGGCTGACCCCGTGAGGTAAACTTCCGATTTATCTCGGGTTTAACTCCATATCCATATCACTTCTTCCACATATTGATTATTTGGTAATTTTGGGGAACAGAATTTTTCTATGTGTCACAATAAAGAAGGCTATGACACTTTTTTAAGGTATAATTCACGGAAATTGCACAATTAAAGATAGATACTATTTAATTCAATGATATTTATCGAAAATTTTGAAGATACTATTCAAAATTTAAAGGTTTATTGTTTATTGAAAGTGTGCGCCATCATTTGATGATTTTATTTAAAACAAGTATGACTTAAATATTTAAAATTAAATTTAGAATAATAATACTTGAAAAAAATACATAATTATAATTAAATTCGGGACAAAAGTATCTGTAACTTAAATAAATATAATTGAAAAATAATAAAAATAACATGGAGATAAAAGAGACAAAATTACTTGATGCTCTATTTTTTGATCAAAATTTAATCTTAAATTACAACATGAAGGAATGTACGAGTTAATCGAAGAAGTTTATCAGTTTCAGAAATTAAGATGAAATTTGAAAAATTTAAACAGCGTAATTTCACTTTCACAAATTTTATATTTTTCATATTGGTGATTTAAAAAAAAAAAAGAAAATGTTTTGAGCATGAAGAATGTTCCGTTGTTTATTATTATTTTGAATATTAAACTGTAATAAGGTATCTTATCCTTCAAACAATATATCATTTATGTTATTACATAACTGATAAATTTGAATTGAATTTTATATCACATTTGGTAATCAAAAATAAAAAAAACAAAAATTAAATCTTTCAGTTAAAATTCAACCGCAATTTGCAATTAATCAGAATTTTATTTCAAATTCTGAAATTACTGTTAATGTTTTTTAAATAATGAAAGTGTCATAAATTACAAGTAAGCACCATTATCATATTGATATTAATAAAGCTTAGAAGGAAATTTGAATAAGAATTGCAAGATTAACCTACGATAATTTAATTGATCATTTCAAATTTAATAAATTAAACTACCATAAAACTTCAAAGCATTACTCATACAATTGGACTAAATCTGTGTCAAATTTCAATTTCATTTAAAAATTTTTAGTTGTTTTTTTTTCCAATTTCGAAACAAAAGGAAGTTGAATGTTAAATTTGAAATTTTAGAAATATTTAAAATTAATTGATAAAATTAGACCAAAATTTTACTTCATAACATACCTTAATATTTTGAAATCATTCACTGACAACAGCTGTTTTTCTTATAAATATCTGAGAAAGAATGCTATGATCCATGTGTTTATTGGTTGCACATGTTGTTAAGATAATCAATCATGAATGACCTCTTATATGAAATAGTTCATTCATTCATTCTCAACAGGGTCAAAGGTCAATGTATAACAATGGTTCCTTTCGATCATACAAATTACAAACTGATAAATTTGAAAACGGAAAATGAAACATTGTTTTTAGAAAAAAAAAAACTACAAAAAAAATTTTTTTATGTAATAGAAATCATTAAGGGGAATTGCAACGTAAAAACTTGCTGATTTTATAACGTTACGTGAAGTACGCTTGCTTACGCTTGCTTACCTTGAATTACATGTAAGATTTCGTAAATAACCAATCACTGTCAGAATTTTTTTATGTTATAATATTATTTTTATTATCAATTATCGTACACTTAATTAATCAATAATAAACTTCATAATTGTAATTCCTTCAAAAAAAAAAGAAAATAATCTTAGATTTCAAAATCTTCAATAAAAGTAAAAATTTATGAATTTTTTTTTAAAAAATCTTTTCTTTAAAGAAAATTTGGTAAATTTTATATATAATGCTAATTTTATTGCATAAAAATTAAAATTTAAAAAACTATTTGAATAGGATGAAATGTTATAATTCATTTAACACTTACATTTTCTTACCTCATATTCCTTCTGGTTATTTTTTCCTCACATTTATGCTTTTAATTTCAAAATCTCATTCCTTGCTTGTAATTACAGATAATTAAAAGCAGTTCAGCATAATTAGCTCATTAATTATGATGAGATTAACGATAATCCAATTGCGCGAAATAGAACCGCCCCTAATAACATGTTAAAATTTAACCATATGTGAAGAAATTCTAGTGGATAACCTGTTGTTGTTAGACAATTATCGTATGCTATAGGATTATTACCGTATTTTAATTATATATTAATAAATGGGATTAGAATGTACGAAAAATTTATAAATTGAAAATTTTTTTTAAAATTTTCACCAAAATTACATTAAATTTAATCATGTGTGAAGAAATTCTGGTGAAAAATTAATATAATTTTAATCCATTAGTTGAAATTTTTTTCTAAGTTTAAAATTTTAGGAATTTTTGAGGACTTTTCAAATGATACTTTTTTTTTATCATAAGCTTAAAAAGAATTTTTATTAATTAAAAATAATTAACTAGCTTGATTCGTTTGCCAATTTATAATATATGTGCGCATATTTAATTCATTTATTTCAATTTCTGTTAATTATTAAAAATTAAAACATGCAATTGTGAAATAAATCAAATTTTTTGTTTTTTCAGATTTTTCATATTCTGTACATAAAATGTCATCTCATCAGTTGATATCGGATAGTGGATACGGTAGCCCGAATTCCTTACGGTGTATGCATTTACTAAGTCAAAATATTGATTCAAGATGTAAGAATGAAAATGATCCAAGCTATATTCAGCATTTTTCATCCAATGCAAATGATGAAAATAAGCTAAGAAGAAAAGTAAAAGCTTATAGGAAGCAATTTTGGAATTCGGATGAAATTAAGCAATGTACAGATTCAATTACTCAAATTAAAGGTATGTCAAATTAGAGGTATTAAATTATAAAAAAATTACAGGCATGTTATCAAATTGTAAAATTATCTTATTAGCTTTAAAAAAAAGACTGAAAAATTCAAATTTTATCATTGATATAAATTGAAATAAATCAAGAGATTTTGTTTATTCTAATGATTTGTAACTTAATATCAGATCTTAACTTTTTTTTTGTCATTTGATAACGAAATAAAAAAAAATATCAACTTGGTCATCGATTATAATGGCCTTCTACGAGTAATATCTAAAAGATTAAAAAGATTTGATGATTAAATTTGATTAATATCAAAAAATTTCACAGGAATAATTCATTTCAATAAATTTCAGATCAGTACAAAACAACTACGAAAGAAATTGGTGCCAAATTAATTACACTTGCCGATGCATTTGATGCTAAATTTTTTGAAAATTTAAATATTTCAATGAAATGATATATTGATTTTTTTAAATATTATAAAATATTTATTCAATTTGATAATATTTTAAATCGTAATTTATTTTAAATGTGATTAAAAAAAAATGGAAACGATAATTTTTACTTGTTTGTATGATATATTAAAAGAACTGTTGCAATGTATACATATATCAGGCGCTTTTAGTCAAAAAAAGCTCTTGTAGTCTAAAAAGAAAATTAAATTTTGTTATAAAGTAATATTTCCTAATAGGTGATCTGTGACCATTTAATATCTGTGACGACTAAAATTTGGATTATATGGGCTATTAAAAATTACATCATTTCATTTTGATATTATAATATTACTCTAAATTTACTAAATGCATTTCCAAATTAACAGAATATATTATTTTTAAACCTAATAGTTTATACTATCAATAAAAAAGTCATTAGTTAAAAAAATTTAAAAAAACATGACTCTAAAGTAATTAACAAATATTTAATATAAGTCAAATAAAAATGTATGAATTTGAGAAATTTTAATGGTTGAACTAATATTGTTATTGTTGAAATAATTGGATTAGCTAAATTAGCTATCATTCTAAATTAGATCGAGATTTTCTAGATCTATATTAGATCTAGATTTTTTAAATTTCTAGATTAAATAGATTAACTAATTAGCGGATTAGCTATCTTTCCGAATTAGCTAAAATTTTGATTCCCAAATTAAAAAAATCCATTTGTCTTACGGTTTCCTTGATCTCATTCTTTTGCTAATTGATCAGTCCTTATTTTGTTATTGTAATGTCAATATTAATAAAAGACAATCATGTACGGATGTCTTCAAATAGCGAAAGCATCTAATTATTTATTTAAATGGGGGAACAAAAAAAAAAAAGGAAAAAATGAATCGCGTTATTAATTAGGTCGAATAAATCAAATAACCATTGTAACCATAGTTATTGGTATAGCGTCGGAACGTTTCTTTTCATCAACAATTCAATTGCTGCAAAATTGTCCACAATGAGGCAAAAATGAAAAGGAAAAAAAAAAGGAAAATAACTATATTCGTATTGGTAAATTCCGCCTATGTATACCAAATGTTATCATTGGATACCTCATCTCGACCATTTAATCATCGGTATCTCTTGCTTCCATAAATGCTTCATCCATTATTTGTAAAACAAAATGCGCCATTGTTTGTTGTCATCGTTCAATGCATGATTAAACAGATTACTTTAAATCATTTTCTAGAAGCTTAATGCATATTAGTCTTTTAGTATATCTCATCATATGAAAACTCCTCAATTAAAAATGGCAATCTTTGTAATAAACTTTCATTTGTTGTTAAAATTTCTATATTGAAGAAATGAATTTAAAATGCATTTGAACTTAAATTCAGTCATAAATTGTAATGCCAATAATGCGTTCCATTTTTGCCAAGTTTGCAGCTACCTGATGTATCATATGTTTTGATTCTCTTTTGCAGACAAAAAGATATATACTACACATAATAAACGGAAGTTTTTTTTTTTTTGCATGCTAATAAAATTCCATTCTTATCGTTGGAAATTGAATCCGAAAAAAAAAGCACATGGACCAACCGTGAAGTGAAATCTGACTCTACCAAATTGATTGATGAAGTCTGAATGCCGAAGAAATCACAACTGAACTTTATTTAAAATGAAAAGAAATGTGGCAAAATTATCATTACAGAAAAATGAGGGAAACAAAAAGTCAACACATGCATGAAACGATATAACTTAGTAAAACATGAACTAGCTTAAAATTCATTGAACTATTCCTTGCAGAACTATCTATGACGATGTATATGAAAAAATCCATAATCTTAATTTTGGAGCAGCTACCTAATGTATTGTACTTCTCACTACAAACCCTCTTACACAAACCTATTGGAGATAAGGATTCAATTTGGAGGATAATATGACACCAAATATTTGTAATTTTGATTAACAATTAAGATGTTTTCCATGTTACTCAGTGAAAATATTACAAAACAAGACAGGGTGGAAGACTTAAGGTTGGAAGTAAAAGGAAGGCAATAAGGGAGGTGATAAGTTGTCTCAAGATTACAAATAAAGCAATATTTTTTTGAGATAAAAGAACATTAAAATTGAAATTTGGAATATTAGAAAAAGGAATTTTTCAGGAAAAACGTTCAGTAGAATCAGGGAATCTTATTTGTGGCCCGTGCGTGAATGTCTTGGTTTCTTTGCCATCTCTGAAAGTTCAAAGATTAAGAACTGTAAGAAAGTTCCAGAAAACTTGATCAGAAATGGAACTATTTGACCTTTCAAATGGTACTAATATTTCAAACATATGAGTGAAGCCAAAATAAATTTTCGATTGCAATTTTTAACCATAATTATAAGATTTGCTGAAATTATCATTCACTTTTGATTCACTCTCACAGTAATCAGTGTCAGCGCTTCATTTCTCTTTAACGTCTATATTTTTTACTTTTTCTGAACTGATTGTATGCAAGTTTCAGCAATAACTACATGAGCAAGCAATATCCGCTAAAAAGTTGACTGTAAGAAACTATTACGATGGGTGAGACAAAAATCAGATTCTGGAATTCAGGTTAAACTAAACATTGGAAGGAGAAGTAAAAATTTGTACTTATCAACATTATATCCAAATTTCGTGATTTAGGAGAACCATAATTTATCGGAGAAAACGAACAGGACGTGAGTTTCAATAAAAGCATAAAATTAAAGAATTTAAACCAGCGCAGCTTCAATTTCTTCAACTTACTTTTAGCTAACATAGTTCGAGCAGAACGTGTTGATGTTGCATCGCCACTCGATGTTGAACTCGCTCCACTTCTCTTACGTTTTTTCGGTGTTTTCATAATTTCCGCTGACTGAGATGCTGCTTTAGCGGCTAAAGTGGTTTTTTTTTGAAATACATTTCCTTAGCAGAAAATCAAGGCGAAATTACGGTAGACGTAAATTACCATGCAGATTTTTGAGGTGTTCCACTTACAGCTAAGATCCATTTATTGACTACGGAAAGATGTGGATGTGATAAGCTCAAGATCATAAAATGCAGAGATAGCATTAACAGAGTTGGTTGATAAAGGGATCAGTTCATGAAATCACGTCTGGTTCAAATATATGAAAAGCAAAACTTTTTCAAAATATTTCAATGTCTGTGACTACCTTTGGCTGCAGAACGAGTAAGCATACGATGTGTTGAGGTGGACTCTTCACTAGCTGAAATGTAGTTTCTTAACTAAGAATTTGTGATTTATTCAAAAGAATCCGGAGTTGTAAGTTTTTAAAAAACTTCCTCATAACTGATGGGTTAGGTTTAGGAATGTAACATCTTTAATAGGCAAAACATTTCAGGTCTTTGCAACGTATGACCCATCACCGGAAAAAACCTTCCTGTAATACGTAATTCGATAGTCTAACGATCCGAAAAATTCTCAGTTAACTTGCCAATATCCGAAGACTGAATGGAATCACTATAATCGGTACGAGCAGCATCGCCGTCCCCATCAGTATCTGAAATGCTGTTTTTTTTTATTTGTACAAGAACTTTGATATAACTGTTCCACTTTTCATAATCTTTTAAGCCAAATTGCCTTTTATCTTCTTTGATCTCAAAGTTAACGAATCATGATCAGCAAAGAAGGAAAAAATTATGACCCTCCTTTAAGAAATGTCAAAATAAAAGCAATTCTATCCTGGCGATAACATCCTAGATGTACGGTACACTCATTCATTCTTTTCTCTTCTCAGTATTTCCATTATTAAGAGATTGGCAAGGTAAAACGAATGACACAACAAATGACGTGGTGGAAACCATTTTGAAGACGTTTTTTCCCAATTTCATCTGTTCATACGTGACCTAATCTTCATGATCACACTTCCTGTCCTTCTTCACATATTAGGTTGAGTAAAGTCTTACTAAAAATAATTTGAAAATAATACACCTCCGATTTGTTCTGGTTTTCCGATGCTCATCATTTCAGTCTGGTGACTAACTACTGGTGGCGTACTGATTTTCATCGAAGCTTGATCAAATTCATCTTCCTGTTCCAGCGAAACTTCTTCCGTTATCTCCATATCCTCGTTTCCACTTATGATTTTCTCGTCGTATTATAGGATCT
>NW_018108428.1:0-12854 GCF_000183805.2 Loa loa | reverse complement strand
AAAAAAAGAAATGTCAAAATAAAAGCAATTCTATCCTGGCGATAACATCCTAGATGTACGGTACACTCATTCATTCTTTTCTCTTCTCAGTATTTCCATTATTAAGAGATTGGCAAGGTAAAACGAATGACACAACAAATGACGTGGTGGAAACCATTTTGAAGACGTTTTTTCCCAATTTCATCTGTTCATACGCGACCTAATCTTCATGATCACACTTCCTGTCCTTCTTCACATATTAGGTTGAGTAAAGTCTTACTAAAAATAATTTGAAAATAATAATACACCTCCGATTTGTTCTGGTTTTCCGATGCTCATCATTTCAGTCTGGTGACTAACTACTGGTGGCGTACTGATTTCTATCGAAGCTTGATCAAATTCATCTTCCTGTTCCAGCGAAACTTCTTCCGTTATCTCCATATCCTCGTTTCCACTTATGATTTTCTCGTCGATTATAGGATCTGCACGAATCAGTTCAGGATTCGTAGTTATCACTACTTCATCGACATTAATCTCTTCGGAATGCGTAGTAGTGATGGTAAATACACCACTATCTTCCGGATTGCTCTTCACTTCAAACATTTCTCGTTGCTCACCACGATAAGCATTCTGACTCTTCATCTCAAACATTTCTCGCTGCTCATCAGGGTAAGCATCCGGACTCTTCATTTCAAACATTTCTCGCTGCTCACCACGGTAAGCATCCCGGCTCTTCATTTCAAACATTTCTCGATGCTCATCACGGAAAGCATTCTGAAGTGCGTTACCCAAGACAACAATGGAATTATCCTGTTCTTCGTAACCTCTGACGTCTGGAATAGCGTAAGCCTCATGAGCCAAAGGTTGGACAGTGGATACTTCGCTCGCATTCACCAAATTTCCCAGTTGTGCCTGTTGCTGGAAGTATGTTTCCACGACGACCTCATTAGCGACATCCATATTATCCTGAAAATCAAAGTAATGGAATATGTCAACTACCTAATTTTGCTAGGTATTATATGCAAAAAATAATGAAACAATTTTTAGTGGAACCGAAACCAGCAAAACGGTTGTCAAAATGGTAATACCGGATAAGGTACATCGGAAGTATCGAATTCAACCGCCACTTCCGGAATATCATTACCGAACTTTTGCTCTGCCATTTGATGATTTCTGCTTGCCTGGGCAATTATTTCGAAATACCAAAAATGCAGAATGATTAAACAGCTGTGTAGAAATTTTCAAGAAAAATTTCCGCACGTAAATTTCTAAGCTTTACGAGATCTATTTCTAGTAACAACCAACCCATCTTATACCTAATCCTACCTTATGCAGCTCTATTCATCCTAAGGCTTATCAGCTCCATGAAGACCTCGTTCTATCGAACGTCATCTAGACTTACTTACCATATACTTAAAGTCTTCTAGTCTTATTGGATCCCATCGAAACCTTAGACAAGATATTTAATTATACAAAACAAATTTTGCAACCATCAGTATGATATTCTCAAACAAAATAATCGTAAAGCTTTAAGGTTTCACGCATTTTCTTTTTTTAAATAGTAGCAAGAATTAGGCATGTGACCGGAAAGTGCAACTCTATAACCGGAACATGTAATCGGGACGACTGATATTCTAAATGATAGTATAAAAGATGACAGTAGCATGTTTATTCAGGAAATTTCCAACTTCACAACTCTGTCCGTCTAGCACTTATAAACATTAGCAACAACATATGGAACAAAACTATGTTTCGCTCAAATAGCATCCGGACAGACCGGAAAAAACCGGAGCTTTTTTCAACGAAAAAATCCATCCATTCGGAAATCAAGAAAAGCCACCTATCTCTCAGCTTTAAAATGATACAATGGTAGCTAACACCCGAAAGTGTTATCGTTCGCGCCAAAACATTCAACTACCGTATATTTTGCAAAAATGCACGTAGCTAACTGTCTGGGATGCAAAAACGCACGTAACTATCGGTTTAAAGAGCTATCGGTTTACTAACAGAAAATGTTCTCAAATCATTAACAAAGGCGCAAATAAATGGTGAAATTGTGAATAATAGTATATAACATAACTGGATTCCGGGAAATATAACCGTATATGTATCATTCCGGAAAACAGATTATTCGTGTTTAAAATGTTCAATATGAATTAATGCTTTCTTAGCTTCTCTCAAATTTGCAATTAACATGTCATTCTTAGTGACTTGTGTAATTATTGATTGATTTTTGTCTACAGAAATATGCAAAAATCCATTATCGTCGTATTTAGCTATCTATTACCGGTTCCATGTTTAGCTATCCATTACCAGTTTCATATTCAGCTATCGATTAACCGGTTCTTTCTGCAATTGTCAATTACCGGTTTCATGAGTAACTATTCATCTCGTGTATAACTATCTGTTCCAGATTCCATATTCAGCTGCACATTACCGGTTCCGTAAACAACTATCCAAAACCAGTTCGGTATGTAATTATTTGAAATTTAGTTCTGTTGACCGAAATTTACAACTTAGTAAAATGAGTTTTGGAAATGAAGAACAGGAAGAAATGTTTGAATTTAAACTACTTATTTAAGTTATCAGTAAAAATACCGTACGTTCCAGAAATTGCTGGAAACATGAAAATGGAAAACATGTCAACAGTGGCTTTTTTTGATCTTAAAAGAAAACGACGAGAAATGTGATGAATCGAGCAACATGGTTAATTTGAATTTATTTCATGAATTCAAATTTAGCTTCACTTAATCATTTTGATACATTTAATGGATTTTAATTGGGACATTTAATTGAATAGCGAATAGCAATGATAATATCATAATTTAACAGAATTTCAGAACCAAATGATTCAAATCTGATTATACGATAAAGAAATTCCTTTTGTTTCTTATAAAATTAACACAAAGATTGAAAGAGTAATTAGTAGTTAGGTGACATATCAGTAGAAATACTTTTTTCTCTTGATCATTTTGCAGAATCCGAAATGTCGGTGATCCAATTTTGGAACAGTAAGCAAATTATATTTCCGATATTCTTAAGATATTTAGAATCACAGATTTACAAGATAATACAGCTGTTGATTATCCAGAAGTCAACAGATGTGACATTAATAGATGAGGTGACAGATGTGGTATAGTGTGACATGTCTCTATTTCCTGAACTCTTGTCATTAATTGATACATGCAGTTGTATTGCTCGAGAATGTTGAAGTGTAGGTGAGATGATAAGATGATTAATCAGTCAATGTCTATCCCTCAGGGTATTTGCCGGGAATTGTTGAAGTTGGCTTGGAAAAACACTGATTTCAAAGTCCCGAAATCTTCATACTTCAATTATTGAAACGTATTACAAGTAAGCTATTCCTTCCCGTGACTTTTATGAGAGATATATAAGCATCCCTGAACATTCGAGAATCTGTTACTCCAAAAATTGAGAATCTTTTACAACAGTTATGTTAGAATATGCATTACTTTTAGCAGAAATGTAAAATAACTGCAGCGGGAAATATATGCAAGTTAGATTTTTGTAAATGAATTCCCAATTCACCCATAACAAATTTGTTCAAAAAAACTTATTTCATGCTTACAGTTACTTAGCATACATGCTTTATTTTCCAAAACGGTGCATGAAATCTGATACAATCAATTTGGCAAAGCAACTCACCAATCATTTCAGTGAATGTCAAGAAAAAAAGGTAGTAAAGTGATGATTTGGTATAACCCAAATCTAAAATCTGAAATTTTCAAAATATTTCGAAACAAAACTAAAAATCGTAAAATTTTACATATAAGTCCATTTGAGGAGAGAAGGAAAGTCAAAACAAGTGACAAGTCAAAACATTTCTACATCCGAAATTTGATTTGAATGAAAAGTTTTTCCATTATAAAAACATTTGTGCACAATGTATTATTAAAGAAAATTGAAGGACTTTCTCTAATGATGGTCTGAGAGTGATCCCTTCATGGAATGTGACATTAAGGATAAAACTTTATATGTGTTAATCAAATTTTCACAGCCTCGTATCTCATAGCAAATGATGGAGTATGCGACGTATGGCAGGTAAGTGCTATTGAAACTGGTTCATCCAAGATAGATGTATACAGCACACAGAAAGATAACATAAAATCTAGTATGAAGACTAATCCGTAAAAACTAATCATAAAGTAAAGACACCAAGTAAATCTAAGGCACCATTAAAAAAGCTGAATAATCTCGAAATTCATTTCATCTTCTCTTCCAAAACTTGCGCAACAGTCCTGAAATGAGAGTTAGAAGACTACGTATATCATTGATCTTATCTTGGAAACACTCCCAACGGAAATAACTAATGGGAAAACAACTATCAATTAATTATGGTACCAGTTATTTCGAAAGTAAGTTAAACTTCTTTTAAAACAAATAGGTATTGTGGGAATCTACAAAACACCATGAAGAAAAGATGGTCTATAAATGTATGGCTTTGAAAATAAAATTTATGAAGCAAAATAACTTACTTCCGTCCAACACGTAACCGAGTTTTTTTTGGCGCTTCTAAAAAACGAAAAAGAAATATAAACAAAAAAATAAAAAAAAATTAGTGAAAATTTAGTGTCAGAACTACAAATCCCATCTATAGGTTAGATTGAAATGTTGACAAGCTGGATCACTTTACTGTTGGATAAGAGTAATGTATAAGTGTGACATTCCAATTTACCAATAACTTGAATGAATTTGTCACCAGTAACTTACCTACTTGCTATTCAAATTTATTGCTTCAATTACGTAAAATAAATCAAACTGAGAGATTATTACTGCATGAAACAAACCGTCAATTTTCTCTAAAGTTGGTTCAAATCCTGAGACAGTTCGTTGCTTTGGAGGCGATCCATTTTCGCTTTTTGCTGGAAAAGCAAGATCTGAACCACTTCAGACTTAATTGTCATTTTGAGGAATAATTTGAGCAATTAAAAATAATATCCTTTTGAAGTAATTAGACCAAAAATGAAAATTATCCTTAAGAGATTCCTAGCTGCATTACCATTCTTACCTTTTCTAGTCGGACGAGTCAACACAGGATAAGATTTAATCGAAATTTCGCTCACTGAAAAGAAAAAAATGAAAAGAAAAATGATTGAATCAACCAATATCGCCATTATTCGCCTAAAAGCGATTCAAAATCTGTAGATGTTCTAAAATCTGGAGAAGTATGTAATCTATATAAGAAAAGCAATAATACATTGGGACTCTTCTGATGCAGCTCGTCTCCGTCGATTTGGTGAGGCTTTTGAAATTACACCTGGAATTGTCTCTTCAACTGAAAGCCAACGAAAAGAAATTTTTTTACACGGCAAATCAAACAAATAAGAAATAACAATTCATTACCAGTAATTTATCTATTTGCTATTCAGATTTATTGCGCCAGTTACGTAAAATAAATCAAATTAAATAAACAGCAATTATTCCGCACTTCGTAATATTGCTCGACTAAAAAACTCATTGTCGATGTTTGCTAATAAATTCATTTCTTATTTGACTAGCTCCGTAAAGCTATACATAATGATAACCTCCAGTTTGTTCTGATTGTGTTCGGGTGCGGCAAACCGATTTCCTTGTCGGAGAGTCTGAAAAAAAAAGAAAGGGAATATATTCTAGAATTTATTCAGTAATTTAAGTCAGATAGTCGAAAGTGATATGCAGTTATAACTGAAAGTGCAATGATGTCATTAACCAATTAAGTGTCGCATTTTATACTTCCTAAGCTATTGATGTTGTCATCATAAAGATATATGTCATGGTGAGAATGTTTCTAAACATTTTTTTTTTCTAAACATACATGGTACTTCATTACTTCATAACTTACTTTTAACTGACGCAGTAGGTCGAACTGATTGCTCCGGTGTTACTTCACGGCTGTATGCTAAGCTTGTTCCACTTTCCAAACGTTGTCTTTGGATTCCTTCAATCTTGGGTGAACTTTTAGATAAAGATGTAGCTCGAGTTAAACGCTTCGGTGTTGTTTCTCGACTGCATGATGAACTTGTTCTACTTCCCAAACGTTTTCGTCGTGTTTTTCCAGTTATTGGTGAACTTCTGGCCGAAGATGTAACTCGAGTTGAACGTCTCGGTGTCGTTTCTCGGCTATGCGGTGAACTTGTTCTACTTCCCAAGCGTTTTTGTGGCGTTTTCTCAATTTTTGGTGAATTTTTGACTAAAGCTGCAATGCGAGTTGAACGTCTCGGGGTTGTTTCGCGACTATGCGGTGAACTTGTTCTACTTTCTGGAGGTTTTTGTCGCGTCTTCTCAATTTTTGGTGAATTTTTGACTAAAGCTGTAATTCGAGTTAAACGTCTCGGTGTTGTTTCTCGGCTACGGGATGAACTTGTTCCACTTTCCAAACGCTTCCTCGACTTCATCTTAACTTTCGGCGATAGCGATGCTAATTTCATTGCTGAAATGAAACTATTACTTTTTTTGAAATTATTATTTCGAAACTAGTGAATAATCTTGACAATCCGAAAAAAAATTCAAAAAAAGACCTTAATGAAAAAAAATCTTAATAATCTCAAAATTAAGAACTACTGACATAAAATGGTGACCCAAATAACAAGAGATTTCTGTTTATGAATTTTAAACACATCAATAAATGGAACAACTGTAATACCTTTAGCTGCAGAACGAGTAAGCATTCGATGCGATGAAGTCGATGTTTCGCTATCTGAAAAGGAAAAACTTCAATTCATTTTCCAAAAGCAGTCAAAATTTCAAGATTTCACGTTACAATACTTGGTTCAACACACGTAGTAAAATATTGTCTGATAAGTAATGATTAGTGATAATGATTTTCTAAACATACCAGAACTCGAGGACTGAAATGAGTCGCTCGAAAAGGTTCGAAATGCTTGCCTACCATTAGTAGGATCTAAAGAAAAATTCCATTAAATAAATGTAGGATACGTGATATTCATCTTTCAGGAATCTTTCCATCGATATTACCTATTGTTACAGCTTGTTTTGGGGAAGTTTTTAATTTCTAGCATATTTTTACAAAACTAGAAACGGTAACTCAAAGATAATGCTTACAGAAAAAAACTCTCTGACCGCGTTCCAAAAAAAAAACTGCTTTGACTGTGTGGTTCGAAAAAAAACAAAAAAAAAAAAAACATACCTTCTTTTTCCGATCTGTGTCTCCTACGAGAAGGATGCACTAATTTGGAAGATTCGACTTCGGCATCTGAAATAAGAAATTAAGAAATATGACCAAAATTACTGCCTTCTATGCTACTATTATGTATACCAAACGTTCCAAATATCTAATTAAAATCGCTGTATGAGTGCATTTTTTGTACTTTATCCAGAATCTCTAAAGTCCAATTTACTACGTCCTACAAAGCACAGCAGAAAGAATCACCTCTAACAGTCGATGAAGCTTGTTCTGATAGTATTTCCCGTACGCCTAAAACTGGTGAGTATCCCATCCTGTCTGTAAAACAATATGCGATGGATACATCAATAATAAAACGATTTCATGAATGTCCACATTTCATTTGCTAAAGCTCTTTTGCCTTACTTATTTCTTAAATCAGATATATTTAGTTCGTAAATAACTACGAAGTTAAATATGAACATATGTTGCTATGTTCGTTACTTTTTAAAATTTAACAGCAATTTAAAACTTGACAGAATTGCAAAGTATGGTGACGAAACGTTCCCGGACCTATCGCAGTTTTGAACTCTAGCACATTGTTAGATAAATACTTAAAATTGACGAAATTCGAAGTTCAATAGTTACCTTCCTCCTCTTCGAATTTTTTATTCATTTCGAGATGAAAAACCATAGCTTTTTCAATCTCCGTGGATGTTGGATCAGTTTCATCTTCTTGTTCGTATGAAACTTTTTTTTGCAACGATTCACTCACAGTCGACGCTATATCATCTTCCGATTCAGCTGCCATTTCATCACTTAAAGAACCTAACAGCTTTTTTGGTGGCCTCGGAGAGATTTTAACTTCAAAGGTAGCAGTGTGTCTGGTGATTTTGGTGGTAGTCAGTACAGAAGTACTTTCAGGAAGACAACCAGCATCTTGTAAATTTCGTTTCCCTTCCGTGTGCACATCGGAAACGATATCTTGAACATCTGCATCCAATGGAATGCCTGGATCTTCTTGTTCTTCGTAAGTCACGGACACTGGAGCTGTAAAACTTTCCCGAATTAAGAAATTTTCATTTTTCATAACCGATGGCTCAGTTTTATCATCCAGATCTTCTACTTCTTCTTGTTCTTCGTAACTCACAGATACTGGAGCTGTAAAACTTCCATGAATTAAGAGATTTTCATTTCTCATAACCGATGACTCAGTTTTATCGCATGGATCTTTTATTTTTCTTGTTCATCATAAGTTTCAGGCACTGGAGCTGTACAGTTTCTGCGAATTAAGGGATTTTCATTTCTCATAACCGATGGCTCAATTTATCGTCCAGATCTTCTATTTCTTCTTGTTCTTCGTAACTCATAGACACTGGAGCTGTAAGACTTTCCCGAATTAAGAGATTTTCATTTCTCATAACTGATGGTTCAGTTTTACCATGTGGATCTTTTATTTCTTGTTTTTCGAAATACCGTTCTATTTTTTCATTGCCTTCACCTCGTCTTTCCTGATCTTCCACCATATCCGAATCACTCTGCTCCTCAACCGATATATTGCATGGAGTTTCTTGATTTGCGGCATCCATAGATTCACTTTCCTCGTCTTTATCCAGCAAAATTTTTAGCCCATCCTGTAGCTCCAAATGTTTCTCCAAGAAAACTTCCTTGTTCATGTCCGTAAAGTGAAATGCGTCCTTTAAAAAAATGTAATTTTTAACCAATTGAGCAAAAACGACTTTTTCTATATTATTTCCTTAACTGAGCTTGTCACTGCAAGTAAGAAAAAAAATTTCTCCAATATTTTAAAATTTCTCCAGTATAGTGAAATGTGAACCAAAGCTTGTCCTTGTCTTGTTTGTGATGCCTAACAATATTATAAATCGGAAATTGATTTATCATATTATATTAATTGTTAAGCGTCACAAACTGGAACCAACATTTCACTTATTAAGAAAAACAAAGCTTTAACGGGATACCGGATTCCGAACATCCAAAAAATTGGCACAATTCATTTCGGGAGGATCACATTCACATTTTTTTTCTTCCACCTGACTGAAATTTGAAATAACGCTGAAAAGGGATGGTTCACCAATAAATGCCTTCTGCTCTTTTTCATCCACTAAACTTCTAATCTAATCCAAAATAAGGACTAAAAATAACATCATACCTATCACAATTAGATACGAATGAGTTTGAAAGATCGAAGCGAAGATTTTTAAACCGCGATTCTGTTACTGAAACTTGCAGAAATTAAGTTATCAACGAATCCTAAAAATGTCAAAAAAAAAGATTATGAAAAATGAAAAAATCATGGGAAAGATCAGAGTCTCCCAAAAATTTCATGCGCTCAAAAAGAATCCATTTTAAAACGTCAGCAATCAGAAAAATTCAATTTTATCGAAAGAAGAATACCATCAGATGATGCATTCTCCTCCTGTCGCCCCTTTCGGGTTTTCAAAATAGAGGCCGGTAGTGGGATTGGAGAGAACTGGTCAGCTGATAGTGATGCAAATGAATCCTCTGCTTGTATTCCAGGTGCATAGCGACGTCGTGGCGTGGGTGTTTGTAGCAAACGGTGAACATTTTCAAGATCCTCTTTGGGCAAAATTCTGAAGTTGAATTATTTCAAAAGCAAAAAAATTTGTTTTCGAAAAGCTGGTATAAACCTGAAAATTCCTACAAAGTTAAGTTAAATCTTTGGCAAAAATTTATGAAGTAACCTCTCGTAATTCGAAATACGTCTGTCGCACACAGGGCTTGTTGGGAAGTTAGATGCTTTTGGAGTTATTTCTAACCCAACTGACTCAGGAACAACATTATACAATTGCCGTGATGTCTCCAGTATTTCACACTTATGTGACCTTGAAAAAAGTATACACATATATATATTTCTTGCCAACCAACAAAGGAACCAAGGAAAAAGAACAGAAAATCCAAGCAGCTGGATGATTTGTTCAGTACAATATTTTTAAGAATCCAAGAAATCACAAATCGCATTTCATTCATTTCTAGCTTATCGGAAAGAAACAAATTTATGGATTTCTTAAGTAGTTCGCTCTTAAAATTTATAAAAATGAAGGAAGACAAATCTCAATAACAATTAGGAAATAATTCTGGATAGAAAAGTAACCTCATAATTGGTGATAGGTACGGATGCACAGCTGCTGCATGGTATCTGGATGGTGTATCTCTCATCATTTTTCCGCCACCATCTTAAAAAACTCCGCATTTTTTAAAAATTTCATTTACCCAACATTTAAATTTCGGATTAAAAGTTATTTTGTACCTGAATTTTGAACTGTCGGAAGAACACTACGTGAAAATGTATCATTCGTTTGAATTACTGGAAAGTCTTCCAGAATTTTTGCCGTCCATCGATCACAGCGATCTACTAGAACTCCATTTTTTGGTTTTTCTGGCTGAAAATTCATTTCGCCCTTCAGTGGAAAATTATTTCATTTGTTGATACAGTCGTTCCTTCGATCAAGAGATCTAATAACCAAGATACACAATTCAAAAAACCACAATTCAAAAAACCATTGAAGTACTTCAATTTTTAGAGTATATCTGCAATTAAAAATGATTAAAAAAGTATATCACAAAAACTTGCTGGCAAAAGACGACCGAACATTTTGCGCCTTAAGCAAAAACGATTCCATTCACGAATTCCGTCAGGCTTTTTCAATAAGTTCTCTGAAGAAGTTAATCAGTGCAATATACAGTCGCAAATGAACAGCATGAAATAAAAATCCAAGCTTCTGAATTTAAATAAATACTTTAAATTTCCATGCAAAAAATTATCAAAGATGTATATTCAGCCATTAATAATATAATATATTTGCTAAAGTAATATCTAAAACAGACTACCTTTTATAAATTCAATTTCCTCCTTGTCTAGAAGCAAACGTTTCATAAGTCGTTGAAGCTCACAAACGGGTTCTTCCGCTTTTTTGTCAGTAATCTTGATTTTTCCACATTTAGCAAGCGGTTCCTAAGCATTAAAATATCATTTCAGTTTTTACTTGCAAAGACAATGCTTTTTCTATAACAATCAGTCGAACATTTCATCGCGATTCCCAAGATATCTCATCACTGCGGATAAGTGATGGGGTACATATTCTGGAAGCTTTAGACTAGTAGAATGTTGCAAACATCAAATTCGTTTCTCGACAGGCCGGACAATTAAAATTTAATTTTTTTTGCGACAGACGTTCGATAGCCATTATTAATGTGCAATGCAATATCGGACGATGTTGTTCACGAAATTCGAAAATATGAAATCAAAAGCATGTGCAGCTTCGAAAAAACTGCTAGCAAAATTCACAATCTCTTGATGCCAAGCTGCTAAATTTAAAGCTTTTGTGATAGATGGGATGAGTTAAAAGCACTGCTAGTTATCGTCAAATGGACGGCAAACAGTGAATATACCAAAGGAATTATCACAAGAGTTCAAAAATTTAGCAGCTTGATACAACCCTCAAACATAACTGCGCACTGAAGTAGCTGTTAGCACTGAAATTTGTGAAGAACCGTTATAGCACAATTATAGTAATACCTTTAGTCCACAATCATTTCTCCAATTCGTTTCTATCTGATTACATATCACTCGATTCCTATACGGAAAACGCCATTTAAAACGATCAAAAACTTTCGGCTCCTAAAATTTCATCGAATTTTAATGTAACCTACTTACTTTATAAACAAATGTCTTGATTAAAATGTTTCTCTTTCGCAAGTTCTATCCAGACGTTCATTTAAGAAATGGAAACTCATAGCATTGGAGGATAACTGATATTTCTTTAGTGACTTCAAAAATAATTTGAATTCCATAAAACTACAAACGTTTTCCATAAGATCGTCATAATCAAGCAGGAAATATCCAATCAACTTATGTTTTGATGTTTCTGTGATCTTCATTGCAAGTGTAGCCGAAAGCAAGGCCTAAACATATTTGCAACTGAACTATAGGGAAGTTATTTTATTTAATTCTCATTAACAATTGTGACTGCCAGTTATCATTAAGCTTTGTTTGGCAATATTATTCTTTTCTGAGGTCAACAATGTCAATGTTTAGTTACTATAAAAATATGATAGGATGAACTATCATAGTAGTCTCAGGCAATCGAAGATACTACTGCTCACTGATCGAATACCACTTCACGATTTAAAATATCAGTGGACTTAATAATTGGCTGATTAAATAGATTGGTGTAAAATAGAGCATAATTAACTTCGTTTCCTAGAGAAGTTGATTGTTTACTACTGAAAGATGAGTTGTATTGGATATTGGGAGAGTCATCGTGTATACTTAAACTTCAAAAGTTGGCCAGATCATTAGAACTCACAGCAATTGAATTCGGTGGGTACCATTCGTCAGCAGTTAGACCACACCAAAAAATTTCATTAGGACAAGCATTTTGCATTTCTTCCAGCAAATTTACTATATACAACTTACTGCTGAAAGGAAAAATGACAGTGATAGCGGGGTGAGAGTATGAGATATCGGTGATGCGAAAATAAAGAAATAGATCTCCTTTTTAAATCAACCTATTGATTCATCAGTTTAGAGTCTCAATCAAATGCCTTTCCGCTGAGTATGACGATGCTTCGTCTACTGAACCGGAAGTTCACAACACAACTGGCATTTAAAGAGTGTCTGACGGCTAAATATTTGCACCGATCGATTTTTGTGGAAGGGAAAGGTGAAAAAAGACAGAAAATGAATATAAATTGTGAAAAAATCACTACT
>NW_018108427.1:82544-98776 GCF_000183805.2 Loa loa | reverse complement strand
ATATATATATATATATATATATATATATATATATATATATATATATATATATATATATATATATATATATATATAATACTAATTTAATATAGCATACAAGTTCATATACAAATATTCTCACGGAGATAGAAGGAAATTCATAGTCCTTTGAAGACAATTAAATCATTCAATTGCTAATGATTTATTGATGATAAGATGTGTTTCATTGGGCTTTCTACACCCCTAAAATGTTGAATGGAAAAATCCGTTTTGATCCTTTAGGGTTTCTTCCTAGCACCTCTCATCTTGGCTATTTAATGAGATATATATGCAAAACGAAGCAGTGCATTGTGTTCCAGTGAGAGATTTCATTGGGAAAACAAATGCTTGAATTGGTTGACCCATCTGTCATGAAAATTAGTCGAATGAGACATACATTACATGAAATTCCACAAATTGATCAATGGTCTATCCTCAATTGTTAAACATTGTGAAATATAATTATGAATAAAACCCTCATTTAATTCCGTTGCATATAAATTAAAACTAAATAAAACGAACTTGCAAATCCGGTCGGACATTCACATTGAAATGAATTGACAGTATCCAAAGAATGCATCAAGAAATTGTCCGTTTTAAAATTCTGCAATTTATTTTTAAATTAATTTTGAATTAAAATTGAACTATGTGTTAGATGTTTTCATATTGCATTTTGAGACATTTTCACCGAAATTTTTTTTTCGTTCATCTAACCGAAAATAACACAGACCATTTGTATCCTGCCTCGGGATTTCACCCATTTGAGGATACTGAGAGTCATCATGTAATGAATGGTTGTATGAAGAGAGTGTATTGAAAGCTTGACACTATCAAGAATAATACCAAACAGTTGATATCTATCAAGTGACACTTCCAACAAATGGCAATTAATTGATGATTCATTTATTTTACTATAAGGTTATAGAAACACTCAAATCACCTGCGTAGTTTTGACGTATTTTTGAGTATTTCTACACTGTTGAAAGTATGGACACGGTTCATTAGAACAGGTGGCATCTCTATGTATCATTAACTTCATGCCAATTATGTCACTTAGCTTGGCAAGACCATTTCTAATTAATCCTTCTACACGTTCCGACCTAAATTAAAAGATTTTAAAATCTCGATTATGTTTCCTCCTACTTTGCAAATACAAAGAAAGCTCTCGCTCATGTTAGATGTCATCGTATTTCAAATTTAAACTCACATGTTTTACTAAATGGTTCGTATCTGCAAATGCGAAATGCATTTTTATATAACTACGCTCTTAAATTAATTTTAAACATCCGTTCTAAGCGCTTCATGTAGTTTAAACGTTTCGTGAGTTATGAATACTTCTGAAGCAGATATATGGTATATTAAAGTGAACTCATTAGACTACTTTTTTCTAACAAATTAATTGATTTAAAAATTCAGCAATTTAATTAGTTAAAGAATACATGTATGTAAGTTTTACGCATTTGACAAAAAATGAATAAATTACCTTTGAATGGTTTGTCCGTGATGAACAGCAAATGATACATTTGTATACTTGTTATGAGTATCAATACTAAAAACCCAAATATCATCGTTATGCCAATCATCTAAAAGTGATATGGCACTTGTGAATCGTTCAAAAACATCATTATCCAATAATTCCTCATAACGAATATTCGGGAGTCCAAGAGTAACCGTATCGCGGATAATACTATCATCCACGGGTATATAAATGAATCGACATTTAGCGCAAACATTATTCGGACCATCTGAAATGTATTTCTAGCCATAAACATTCATTATTATTTCAGGTTTCAATGTGCTATTTCTTGTCTTATTTATTAGCTAGATGAATTTTAATAATCTTACCAGAAACACAAATCTTATAAACAGCATTTATATATCGTTTCCAAACGTTCTTCAGCATAATGGAACCTTTATATTGATCCACCATTAAAATATCGTTTGTTTCAATGTCATACTCCAAGGTTGCATTATGGTCAGGATCACTAAATTTATCCGAATAATCAGGAATTCAAAACTTCAAAGTTGAATTTCCAATATGCGCACCTGCCTTTTTGTATAAATTGTAGCATTAGTGCTACTGTATGCTTTAAATCAGATGCTAATACTAAAAGAAAACCAAAGTTTTCTTTCCAAATTTCAAAAAAAGAAACGTAGTGGAATCAAAATTTTAAAAAGAATTTGGAAATTAACGAGTAAATATAAGTTATGAAAAACAAACAAAGCTGGAACATATCCTATCTCTTGTTCCACAGGTTCATCAACATGATTTGCATAAAGAATAGTGAAGTCACGAAGTTGAGGTCTGTTGTCGTTAACATCGCTGACATGGACATAAACGGGTACAATGGAACTTAGTTGGTCACTGAAATCATCTCATTTTACATAACAATATCTAAAGGGTCAACACAAATTTGATTGAGAGTTTATCAAAATGAAATTGACCTGCTTGCTTGGATTTCAAGAAAAAAATGGTTCTTTTTTGCTTCGTAATCGAAAATTGTTCTTGAAAGTATATGTACCACTCCGTTTTGATTTGAATCCTGTAATATACTTCCTAAATATCGAAGGCAGTACGCTTTACTGTTGCCTATTAAAGGTCAAAGGACATCAATCATCCATTCACTTGTAATTCTTTTACTTTTTCCAGCTCATAAGTTAGTATGTGCAGCAAGTAACGTAATATTATCATGAATCTTAAACAAACTCATGCCGTTTCAATATCAAAAAGTTTCGCATCAATGCCACCAAATATTCGAAATTGTATGAGCGCGTTGTCACCTTCATCTTCATCACGAGCAATAATAGTACCAACTGTAGTACCTATAGGACTATTCTCCGCAATCCATAAGTCATATCGAGATGACTCAAATTGTGGTGCATAATCGTTCACATCAATGATAATTATTGATACGGTGGAAAATGATGATAATGGTGGATTACCACGATCTTGTGCTTTCACTGTTAATTCATATCTGGGAAAATTATATTTATCAATAATAGTTAAGGGAAGGATAACTACGATTTCTATTACTAGCATATACCAGGAAAGATAATTTTAATTTTATGAAATGATTAAAAATTTGATTCATTCTTAATTTCACTCTTCCCTTTGAAAATGAAATAACATATGGATTTTTCATATGGTGGTAGCTAACCTTGCGATCATTTCACGATCCAATTTACTAACTACTCGTAATGTTCCAGATGATCTATCCAGTTTAAAGGTGTCACCATTTCCATTCTCTTCAATTAGATAGTAATCAATAATTGCATTATCACCCTCATCTATATCAACAGCTGCTACTTGCGTGAATGATGTTCCAGTTGGCGTATCTTCCGCTATTGCAACCGTGTAATTTTCAGATGTAAATTCCGGGGCATTGTCATTTACTTGAAACAGTGACATTTTAGTATAAAGTTTTTGAAACTATTAAAGAGCAGAAATCTGAAAACTTTTCCAGAGTATCTTGAAATGTCATATGGCGATTGATTTAAAAAAGGTTGAAAATTTGGTGAAAAGAACTGTGGAAAGACAACGATGCAAAATTTTAAGATTACAATGAAAGGATGGATGGATAATTTGCAAAAGTTGAACAAGAGTTCTGAAATATTTCAATTTTCAATGTATCTTAACTTGACGATTAGCTTAATTCGAGAATTCGGAGGTTGATAATTAAGAATTTCTAAAGTATTTGCTTATAATTTTACATAAATATTAAATAATTTCTTCAATTTTTACTCTTTAATTTTTGTTTAAACTTGAAGATTAAATCTAATTTAATTTTATCCCACAGAAATGAATGGAAGCATCCCAATTACTGTATTCCCAAGAGTAATCCTCAAGTCCATATGAAGCCTTTATGCCTTTTAGCGTAATCCTTACAATCAAAAACTTGTCTTTAATTAAATTGTTTACAATTGTTTTTTTTTTCTTTTTGTTTAGTAATATTACAAATGTAGATTTGGTCAAAATGAAATGGGTGATAATTTTATATCTCCATTTTTTCTTCCACTGAGTATTATTTACTTGAAAGACTAAAAATCATTCATTAAAACTACTTTCAAACAACTAATTTAGTTAATTTATTCCAATCTTTTTGTTTCGATGAAATCGAAAGACTACACATCTTCTCTTTCCTTTCATTTTTCTTCTAAAATTATTGTTGAGATATGATAGATGGATAGCAATTAAATAAGCAATAATTAGCAATATGGCAAGAAGAGATTGCAATAACTACAGTAAACATTAGCAATAGTATTTGGTAACAGTCATTGGTCACATTCAATATCTTTCATTTTGTCAGATTAATTAAGGAACGAAGATGAAATGAAAGAAGACGATAAGATATGCAGGAAGAAAGTATTTTATGGCTCATTGATCTTTGTACAATTTGCATTGAAGCATATACATTCAAAGTTTGGATAAATGCTTCCTTTTTTTGTCTCTCTTTTGCAAATTGGAATGCATGAATTGTCATTTTGAGTATGCATACGATTGATTTATCATTCAATATTGTCGCATTTTTCTTATTTTAGTGATGAAATGAAAAGATGAAAAGTTGGAAACTTTTAAGCGAAATTAAATTAATGGAAAATATAAGAGAAAAAGGAGAGTGAAGTTTGACGAAAAAAAGAAACAAGGAAAGAAAGAAAGGAAGAAAGAAAGGAAGGAAGAAAAATCAATTACCTCAAAATGCTAAAAATGTTAAACAAATGGAAATATCAATAAATTAATATTTATTCGAAAAAATGAAAGTCTTAAAAAAAAAAAAAACGTAACAAAAAGAAATGGAATAATAATAGGAAAAGGAAAATACCGAAAAATACAAAAAGAAATGGAATAATAATAGGAAAAGGAAAATCCGAAAATCTAAAAGAAATGGAATATATTGGCAGCAGAAAATACAATGATAGAAATATTGCTGATAAAGTGAAAATAAACTTACTGTCATTCAAGATAATTTCAAGAAATGTGCTTGCACTGAGTGGATTAGTTGCATGATCAATGACAGTAATATTTAGCAAATAGCTACTGCGTTCTTCTCGATCAATCTCTTTGGCTATCATTATTAAGCCAGTATTTTTATCAATTTTAAATTCCTTACTGTCTAAAATATGCAAATATTTACAAATGGTTCCTAATGGTAGGTAATTTTCAGGTTTGAAAATCTCTTTTAATTAAAAACAGTGCTAATTTTTAGTAAATAACTAAGCAATTTTTTTGTCAAAAATTTAAAACATACTTGTCACTAAAAATTAGTTTGATAATTTAGTAACTATTATAAAAATTAAAATTTTGGTGTATTATTTTAACTAATGATAAGTAATTGTTAAATTTACCAACGGAATAGGTAAGTTTGGCATTCTCGTGTCGATCCTGATCTTCCGCTTTCAACTGTATAACTTCTGAACCGATCGGGATATTTTCTGGGATATGTACTGTGAACGGATGAATAAGAAATACCGGTGCAGTGTTAACATCGGCAACAGTAATAGTTACTGTGCAAGTACCTGTTAAACCACCCTTATCAGTTGCTGCTATCATCACACGTAGTGTATCATCCGTACGATCAATTTCACCTGACAACGATAATATGGCCCCCTGGAAGTATTTCATGTTTTCTTATCAGCATACTTACAAATTTCGGGGTTTTTTAAGCCTAGAATTAGGAGGGGAGGAGCGGGAATATCATGCATCGGGAGATATCATGCAGAATGCTGATGTTTTGAACCGGCGAAACAACCAAGCATCAAAGGGAACTTCAAGAATTCTCTCGAATTTAAGAAAAATTAATGGCATTACATCCGTATTAATTAATAAGAAATTTCGAAGAAATAATTGATAAGCAATCCCTTAGGAACTCCCAGTTTATAATTAAAGTCAAATTATGCTCTATGTATCATACTTTTAAAATTGTTGAACTAGTTTTACAAACATTTCAAACCCATCGTTTAAGTCCAAGAACCACTAAGAGAACGGGAGAAAATCATGATCTCCTGCTCATTGTGGCTCTCAATTATGGCGTATTTACTTTCACTTTTACCCCATACTCTCGTTCTCCTAAACTGATCAGTTCAACAAAACCTATCATAAAACTGGTCGTGCCCATTCGTAGTATTACTATGTAAGCTCTTAGCAAGCAGCACTGAGTGATTCGTAGGATAAGCATTAGGACATGTCATCTTTTTGTCTTTTATATAGTATTTTACTATTTCTACTCTTCAATTGCACGGAAAGTTTTAGAATAAATTTAAAAAAAAAAGAAACTAAGATGAAAGCTAAATAAATAAAGCAGTCAATAAGACATTTATTTAAGCCAATAACTAAATTAATTTAAAATTTAAAACTGTAAGAAAACAAAAAAAACCTAGATCAGCTGAGTGAATAAGTGAAAAAATGTCTTTGTCGGCTCTCTCAATACGGTATACTACCTTATCGTCATTATCATGATCGATTGCTTTCACAGTAATTAATTGCGTTCCACGTACTTCATTTTCGGGTACAGTAATATTGTAAAAGTTAGGTTCAAAATATGGTGCATTATCATTGATATCACGAATTATTATTGTTATAAATAAACTGTCAGATAATGGCGGTTCGCCTCCATCTTCTGCTTTCACCTAAAATAGAGAAATTTTTTTTATCAATGTCAAATTGTGGAAAGCTTTTTTTTATCTTTGTGCCAATTATTGTTATAATAAATTTAATAGCCGAAAGTTCTTATCACCTCCATCTTTCTTCATCTTTCCTTCTTTATCCCAAAAAAGAAAAGAAAAAAAAAATTTGAAAAATTTAATTGCGAAATACTCAGAACTTTTAATAGAAGATGCAGAAACAAGCAGTATTATTCGTTAATTATATTCTCTAAACAATAATTTCATTACCTTAAGTATATACTTCTCTTTTTCCTCTCGATCAAGCTTGCTTATTGTTGTAATAATTCCTGTTGTTCGGTCAATACGAAATGTCTCATTGACATTATTGTCGCCATCTAATGTATATGTAATTCGACCATTCATATCATTATCTTCATCGATAGCAAAAATTCGTGTTATTTCAAATCCAATTGGTACATTTTCTTCCACAAATAACTCTTGTCGTGATGCAATAAAATGGGGTTTCTGGAAAAGTTTCTTAATTAATGTAAAATCCAAATTACCATATTACCTAAATAACTTTAGGATTCCAATAACTGATTAAACTATAGCTTTTTTTTAAGAGAGGAAAAAAACCATTTTTTTTTAATTTAAAAAATTCTTTTAGGAAATGTTGATAAATAAGCAAATGATAGATGACAATATAATAATTAATCAATACATGATCATTAATATCGATAATATGGATAGCACAATTAATCGTTGAAGATTGAGCAGGTTGGCCTGAATCTTTGGCTCGTACTAGAAGTGCTACAGGGTTGGACCGTGAATCCACTTTTTGATACAATTTTATCCAACCATTTTCATAATCTATGGAAAACCCATTTACGCTAGATGCCACAATACTATAATGCACTTTTCCTGCAATATACAATTTACCTTATTAATTTTAATGAAATTTGAAAAAAAATTAAATTTATTTTGAATTCATTTATATTTCATAATAGAAATAAAAATATTACCGTTTTGTCCAGAATCGCTATCTGTTGCTCTGATTTGTAAAATATTGGATGGTATAGTGATATTTTCCATTATCGTGACATTAAAAAATTCCTAAAACTTTCATTACTTTCTAAAAGATTTTATTTAGAAGGGAAAAAATGTCTAAATTTCATTAATTTTATTAACTTTTAAAAGTAATATATTTTAGTTCTCAAATGCTATTGCAATTCAAAGTGAACATTACTTCAAACGATAATAAGACAATGTTTTTTGCAAAATAACTTTTATTGAAACAAATAAGAATGAATGAGCGTTTCTCATTAAGTTGCAATTTTTTTTTTCAACTTGTAAAGTTTCCTATAACATTGTAAAGTTTGAATTAATCTAATCCTGTCCCTCTAACAACCACGGATAATACATATTTGTCAGGGAAAAAAAACATACAAATAATCAATAATTATTGGATTAAATTTAAAATTAGATTTTTAAATAACCTGTTCAAAAACAGGTGCATTATCATTGACATCAAGAAGATTAATCTCTAGAAGAGCTCTTGATGTCATCGGTGGTACTCCTTTATCGGTTGCATATACATATATCCGGATAATATTCATCAATTCCCGATCCAGATGCTGTGCTGTTTGAATTACCCCTGTTGAACTATGAATTTGAAGTAATTCAGCACCATCTTCCTCACCAAGCCAATAAGTAATTTCGCCGTTTAAACCGATATCTAGGTCACGGGCAAAAACTGATGCTAATGTTGTGCCAATCTGCAATGAGAGAAATACTTAATTGCTATTAACTTAATTTAAAGGTTACATTTAAGAATATTGCATTTCATACCACATATGATAACTGATCTCGCATTCTCACTCTTCCCCATATAAAAGCAAATGAGTGATGATAATTAATACAAATGCTAATCAAATATCTCCTGTCAGTAATTATCATTAATTATGTTGGATCTCACTTTATACAGTTTGTTCTTCCAAGCAATACTTTGGTTTAATGGTTTAACCTGCTTGATGCAAATATATTTGTAATAATTTAGGTGACATAATTCGCTTAGCATTTATACGTTTTAATTGCATTATTCGATAACGAACAAATTAATAATGTCCACCCCGTAATTTGTATCAAAAGAAGCTTCCCTCTGTGCAACAATTCATTCATTGGCTTGCTTCTAACAAGCAACAGCATCACATATCTAATTTTGATCAGCTAAGGGTATAATTATTTACTGGTGCATCCTCTCGAATTTCAGCATAATAGGAATTGCGTTCAAAAATTGGAGCATTGTCCTGAACATCCAGGATTTCCACAATTACCGAACTACTAGCTGATACGGCTGGATCAAGACGCTCATAAGCTGTCACTTTCAGTACATGCCGATCCAGTGTCTCGCGATCCAACGCCTTCCCAACTCTGATAAATATAGAAAAAGGATGAAGCAAAAAAAAAAACAAAAAAGTCAAAGAAAAGCTCAAATCTCGAAGTTATAATAATATCGAAAAATTAACTAATGACATTGTACTGAGGTGCTAATTTAAAATTACATTTAAAAAAAAGTGCAGTATTTGAAAATTTAATAATTTGCTGACAATAATATTAAACCAATCGATTTTATAAATGATTAAAATTGATCAAATTATTTGAATTGCGATAAATTTGAGAATAGGAAATGTTAGATAATTATAAGACAATGATAACAATGGTTACTTAACTTATTTAAAAATCTGAACCTTGCTGCAATCAATTTTAAGCTTGTCTGAATATCAAAATTACCTCGCAGGTCAAATGTTATCGTAGGTAGACAAGGGAATGTTTCTGTAAATTCCCTTGTCTTTGGACAAGCTTAACCTACTATTTTAATCTACTGTTTTAAAGTTGTGATTGCATGCTAGATGTGCACCTCAAGAAGTTTATATATTCCTGTAAAGTGAAAATGTTAGTGAGCACTGCTTAAGTTGGACCAGAAATTTGGGATGCAAAATTTGGCCTCAACATTGTATGCCTATTAAAAAGTATCAAACAATTCATGTTCTGTTATTTTTCAATTAAGGAAATAATAGAAATAATCGAGGGATCGAAATTTAACTTGAATTTATTCATTTCAATAATGTGGAAGAAAAAAAAAAGATCGTTGAAGAGGTAAGGATCACCTAATTGTCCAATGAATTTAAATGTAAAACGTAAACATATTCATAAGTATATTTATTTTTTATGCGTATCATTTATTAATGATGAAATTCCTTGAAAAAGAAAACATTTCCATTTTCTTGGTAGAAAAAACAAAACTTTTTAAATTGATTAAAATTTGCTATGAAAAAATAGTCAATTAAGAAATCAATTAATGAATGAATTTCCTATTTAATAAATTACCAAATAGTAAAATAAAAAAGAAAAAAATAGCAAGCGATTATCATTGCTTCAGTAAAGCTATGCCAAAGAGAATAGACAAAAAAGTGAACCAATGATAAGCTCATCAATGATGCATTTTGTTGTTTCATGGAAAATTAATTATTTATGAAAATTTTTAAAACTGAATAACTTTTGGTCGAATGTTCGTTCTCTTATCCAATCAAAAGAAATTTTTAAAAAGTGTTCATTTTTCAAAGAAGACACGAATACTTAAATAAAAGAGAATGTTCATAGAATTTCGAAATTTGATCTTTTTAATTGCAAATATCAACAATAAATACGTCTTTTTTTAGTTCAAATTTGTAAGAATTTTTGAACATTTAAAAATGACATCACTTTATGTTAAAGTACCGAAAGAAAAAATCTTAAATTGAGGAGTTAAACGATAAACAACACATACCTTATTTCGCCGGAAACGGTATCTAAGGTAAAAATATTAGTTGTACGAGAATCTTCGGGTGCTACCATAGCATAATACATTGATTCATTAGTGATATGAGTGGCATGTAATTTAATAATCAATGAATTAATTGGTGTATCTTCCGGAATTTCAGTAATATATCTCTCTTGCTGGAAGTGTATCCGTGGTACTATTGGATTCCTTCGTCGCATCCATCGTTTTGATCGTCTTTTTGTGGCGTATTTTTTATGATCCAGAAAAACGGCACCTTGTTTTGGTATATTACTACCAGAACAATCATATGTATATACCACGTACCACGGTTCTACATAGAAGCATACACGCTCCTCAGCAAATAGTACACCAGATGAGGAATCCAGGGAAACACTTTGTGAAGTCAGAAAATTTGGTCTATTGCAGATTACTGTACTGGACCAACGTAGTATAGGTTGTCCGGGATGAATACATGGTGGATAACTATACGGTAACCATATAGTACTATTTTCAGTTGGTATTAAGCAACCAGCGGTACAACTATCAAGTATAGGTGGATTAAGGTGAAATGTGGTAGCAATGATTGGCAATACAATAAAATAAATTGTCACTGTTAGTTTATGTTGTAATTGATAGAAATTCTTCATAGCTGAAGCGATCATAAGTTAAATTTTTCGTGAAATTTTACATTGTCACATTGAATTTCAATGAATCATTGGTGTTGCATATTATTATTGTGGAATATGGGAAGAGAAATACTTTTAATTGAGTAAAATTTGAGGTATAATTAATCAGTAAAATAAGTGACCGATTCTAACAGAGCACCAAACGGAACAAATAAAATAATGAATGTTGAAAAGGGGGAGGGAATGAAAGGGTGAGATTAGGAGAGTTCACTTTTGGGCGTGTCAATGGTCGAGACTGGATCAAGCGGAACTGAACCAAAATGATGCTTGACCAAAGGAAAAAGGTTCAGCCCCTTGTTATATCCTGCTTTCCTATTATTACTACTAACTATTATGCATCGATTATTATGAATGAAAACGAGAATGTGAAGGTGGAACAACTGCTTTTTGCATCCGAATTTAGTGTAGCGGTTTCTATTGCATCATCTCAATTCATAAATTATCATCATTGGATGATCGGACAGGTAACATTGAACAAGCAGAATATCTCAGTTGAAGACGGATAAATTTTTCATTGTCCATTTTGTCTCATTACCTCCTCCAACGTCATTACATTCATGAGTCACAAGAGGTAATGATTTCGTCACTAATTTGAATTTCACAATTGTAGTGGATATCGTGGAATGTGGTCAGTGCACGAGAATAGAGATTGTTAATATTTCAAAAATATATAATGTACGAAGATGCACTTTATTAGAAGAGAAACTTTAGAAAAGTTACATTACACCTGAATATAAAAGTAACACTTCAGAAATTTGATAATGCATTTGGATAGTGCAAGAATTTATGAAAGGTTATCAGTTGCATAGAAATGTAGATCTAAAAGTTCATGCAGTAGTAAGGTGGAAATATAAAGTTATTTATCAATGATAAGATTTAATCATCGTGTATACCATTATGATAACAAGCATTTCGTATCATACATCTTGGCAGAAAGCTTCCATTACTGTAACTTTGAATAAGTAACATTGCAAAATATGGAAATTAAATCTTGGATAAAAAAGAAAACCAAAAGTAGTTGTTTTTATAAAATGAGAGTGACATCAATTTGTCTTAACAAAGAAACGGTTGACAATTTCATTACTAAGTGAATTAATGTATGTAACCGAGATGCATTCATTTTATTTTTACTTTTTTCCTTCTGAATTTAATGAAACTATTAAATCTTAATTAAAGTAACATGTATAATGAGAAGGAACGAAATAACTGATCCTCTTTCTCTTTTTCTTTTTACAATTGTTCAATTTTTCAATCGCCTTTTAGAAAGCTGTTTCAGTAAAATCCGTTTCCAAGACAACTCTCACCGATGACTAAGACGTGTCATACCTTTTGTGAATTGAAATCGCTTATTGACGGTAATCGATGTTGTTTTTCCTGTCACTTCTCATTTTTCTGCCATATTTTACAGAAATTTAGAACCCTCAAGCGATAAATTAGGAGAAATGAAATCGAACAGACCAATAAATTGTTTCCCAAAGTCGAAAGCATATGAGAAATTATCAGAACATCCAAGAAATATATATATTTATATGGATTTCATCAAAATCTATATTTTTTGCTCAGATTCTGTTATTACTTTCAGTTTAACAATTGAGAATTATGAATTGTGTACTTTAACTAAGATTGAAATTCAAGCAGTAAGTAGAAATCGGAACTGTCACAATTTCATCTACAGAAAAAAAAGTGGGGTTAAATGTTAGAGACAATTTCGAGGTAACCTGACTTATTTGAAATGTTAACAAATTAACTCGATAAACAATCCCGGAAATTGTTTTCAGCATTTCTAATTTAATATATTACATCAAGCAAATCTTAAGAGTACATTAGATTGGAACAACACCAACAGGGATGCATATCAGCCGGAATAAATGCGTTAATCAAGCTAAGCATTTGATGAGCAATTTACGGTGAAGTGTTTGGACCATCCGTCCTATCAATGCACATTTGCACTGACACTATCAAATTAGGCCTATTGATGGATTTTCATTGTATTCGAAAATTGCATCCCTTATCCAAAAACCTATAAATTTTGCATAAAGTACCAATCACAGGCAACCTATGATAAAGGTACTACTATCACAAAGTCGATATATACCTGTAGTAACAAAACTGGAGTTGTCTCAAATTTTACAAAAGATATACACATACTTTCTTATTTAAATTATTGATCATTTTTGAAATTTACAGCTGATTTCGATATCTTGAATTTGCGAAATTCCAACGACAGGATCCTTGCGAAGTAGATGATATTTATCACATTATCAGAAAGTAATATTCATATTTGAAACTTATATTTGAAAATATATTTGGAATTTACTGATTTTATATATTTGAAATTTACTGAATCATACTAATGCAACTGTACACAAGATTGTGAAAGAGGAAGAACACGAATGAAACCAAACACAACTTTGCAATATTTTACTATCAGAGAAACATCTCTTACAATTTGGAAAAAAAGAAACTTCTCTTACAACACTCTAATCAAAAAGTATTCAAAAAAAAAGAAAAAGAAAAAAAATGAGCTCAAATAAGTTACAACTGAAAAGCCTTTTAAAAGATTTTTCCCTGTAAATTGGGATACAAAAATTTCGTGTAAAATTAAAATATGTTTGTTAGTTCTGATTTAATTTTGAAAGGGCAATTTTGATTCAAAACACACAAAAGTGTAACAACTAAAATGTACAAAATGAGATCTAAAAAGAAAAATAAAGCAAAAGACATAAATATGTATACGTAATGAATGAGAATAATTACATCTCACTTTTATGAAATGAAATCTTTCTAAAGCAGTAACTAAATGTGACTGAGGCAATTATTGAAATGGAAGAATTCCAAATTAAAATAGCTTTAACAGAAAAAAAAAGTGCGTACAGCAAAAGGCAGAAGATTACAAACACAGAATATTGATCCATGAAATGGAATTTTTTTTCTTTCTGATATTACAGAACATATAGATAATTACCAAGAAAAAAAACTGATACGAATAGAGCAAATCAAACAATAACAGCAGGAACAAAGAACTTATCACCATAGACAACCTATTACATTTATTTTAAACTTATCAACTTAAAACCTGATCATTATGCAATAGGGAAACAAGCTATCTCTGCCTTAATTTTATCTAAATGTCAAATAAATGGGTTCTCAACAGTTCATTTACTAAATTCCGAAATTCAGCAAAATTATTACAACTTCCAAACGTGATAAACGAAACATACACATATATATCTATAATGAGAGAAAAGGTAAACAACATGAATTACATAAAATATTTAATATAGCAACAATTTTCAAAAAAAAAAAGTTAAGAAACCTTGCGGTCTCCTGACCAATAATCTAACATTCGGATATTGTTTGATAATTTGGATTGCATTAGTGTGAGTCATACCACGTGTTGACTGTCCATTAATTTCCATCAGTTGATCGCCAACCTTTAAGCGACCATCTAATGCTGCTGGTCCATCTTCCGCAATTCGTAAGACAAACAATGGCATCGAGTCAAATTCTTGTCCACCACGAATTGAAAAACCAAAACCTTTCGGCCCACGATTCAATTCAACATTTATAAAAATTTGTTCCTGAAACAAAAATTTAGACTTTGTTTTTGTTGAAAAAAAGCAATAGTAGATGAAAATCACTAATGCAGATATGAATTAACTTGTTCAGGTAACAGGTGGATTAAAAAAATATAAAAATTCGTTGTTCACATATTTGAAAGCTAGTTTATGTGCCAAGTCCGAAATTCCCCAAAAAAGCATAGTCGATACACCTGACGTCGAAGTTTCAATCTTTGTTTTATCAGGACGCAATGAAATAAAATCAAACTTGAAATCGAATAAATGAAATATTCTTATTCGCACTAATACTAAACTGATTCTTTGGAAAAATTTGAACAACGATAACCTAATTGTATGAAATATTTTAGAAATTAAAACGATGGAAATTATCCGAGAAGTAACAAATGAAAGATTTCACGAAAATCAAATATGAATTCAAATCCCAATCGAGCAGAAAAAGTGTAAAAAGAAAGCAGTTGAAGAAGAATCTAAGGTAGATTCAAAGATTCCAATAAATTAAAAAAAGTAATGACAGGAAAATATTGATACTTTTTTTTTTACAAAGAACAATCTAAATATTTCACATGTGTACATTTGTTTGACGAATGATATTTGCTACTTCATTATTCAGACAAGACATTTCAAATCTTCGACTTCTGAATCGTAACCCATTCAGGATTCAATAACACTTGAATCTTCCTATTTCCTTAGAAATGTAGCGCAATACTAACAATGTTTTTTGTAAAATCATCAAAGGTTGATGGTGTACCTTTTACAGTTCTGGTATGAGAAATCTTAATATAACTGTTCTATATATTCCTTATTTATACAGTATATTTCGTTATAGGAAGAGTGCAGAAGTAGTGCATGCAGCACGAAAACACGAAGAACACAATCACATACACCAACCGTAGGGATACGGATGACACTGCAGTGGACGATGATGAGATGGTTATAGCGTCGTAATTGCTAAATTCGGAATAGCGATCAATGCATGATATATTCCACAGATCTTGAAGTAATGACTCACAACTCGACTGCTACAACACCAAGCAAATGTTAGAACTTTTCTTTTTTTTTTTTTTTTATAAAGAAGCCAGAAATAATTCAACGAATAACTTGACATGCAAATTGTAATGACAGCTATTCACTGCTGTCACTCACACAAATACAAACTACTATTTCGAATATGAACACATATGCGAGCAAAGTTACATGAAATATTCTATTAAGTTCCTTACATTCCTGATTATTCAACATTTCTATAGCTTGTTTATCACAAGAAGACATTGACATTACAAATCGTTAGGGACAAAAAACACGTAGAAAATTCATGTGAAGAGAAATGTCACAGAGTAATAGCCTGGATTATAAAAAGTTAACTGATATTATCAATTTCGTCTACTACGACAAAGCTAATTAAATAGTTTACCAGCTGATATCTGTAAAGCCTAGGAAGAAATTCATAAATGATGTTAGTGACTATATATATATATATATATATATATATATATATATATATATATATATATATATATATATATATAT
>NW_018108427.1:60361-81671 GCF_000183805.2 Loa loa | reverse complement strand
CTGTAAATAAAAATTACAAGCCTCAAATCTCAAGCTGCAAAAAGGTAATTTAATTAGTGAGGGAAAAAACAAGCAATTGACCAAGAAAAGTAAATAATACTGACGTGAAGGTGACAACTATTAGTATACGTTAAAGTTCATGTCAGTCAAAGCAAAAAAAAAGGACTCCATATTTGGCAAGAACGATAAGTACAACGCAAAATCAGATAATCTTTTTAAAAAAATACATATTAAAGCAGTATAAGAAAAAAAAGTGAAGAACAAATAAACGAACCGCTTCTGGAGGTATCGGTGATGTTCTGGTGATGTAACCATTTCCTGCTGGATGTCTGTATTGAGGAACATCAAAAGAATGACTGTGCGATGGGTCAAATTGATTTGTGTGGAAGGAAGGATAGGATGAATGTCCATAGGTGGCGATCGGTCCAATATGTGAAGTTGAATAATAGGATGTTGAAGAACCTTAAAAAGAATAAAAGCAATGGAATAAACACAGAAAGCTTCTATCCAAAAAGTTGGTTGAAAGCAAAAATTGGCTTTTAAATTTTCGATTTCGGGACTTAATCTCTACGCAAAACAAAGAGTTCTAGGGAACACAATTAATCATCACCTCAAAGATTACACTCAACGCACATATAAAACAATTGAAGTCTGAATTTTCCAAGGCAAATAATGAGTGATGGGTAAAGTAGGTTTCTTACGAACATTTACAGGAGACTGCCCATACCATTGGGCTCTTAAAGAGATTCAAGCTGTGGTGTTTAAATAACAAAAAATGTTAGTATGGTAACACAACTCATACCTAAGGGACAGCCTGATATTGAAGGCGATATTGTCAACCTTACTGATAAACCAGACTTCTTAATTAGCGTAACAATGTCGTTATGGGGTAACTGGATAATGTCAATGCCATTAACGGCCACTACTCGATCGCCCACGCGCAACTGTCCGCAAAGAGCTGCTGGTGATCCTTCCACTATTCGTCCTATAACTTCAAGATAATTAATGGCAACAATGCGAAAAATGTCTTCCCAATACCAATTTCTATATCATTCGCGTTGAATCCAAAAAATAAAGAGATATTTCATGAACAAGATAAAACGAACCGATAGTACTTCCGTTATTGTTCAGAGAAGATATGATAACAAAACCGAAACTATCACCATGATTTCGATTCAGTATAACATCATAGGTAGCAGATGTCGCACTCAACTGATTAACTGGAGCAGAGGTTGAACGTGACAAATCTGAAAAATCAAAATTCAATATTTTCTTCGTTCACACCAGGATTAGGTGCAACGTAGAGATACATGCATCAATGTGAAAGATGTAATTTATATACGGAAATGATCAAGAGACTTTACCTCCAGTTTTAGGACGACGAACAACCAATTTGACGTGTCCACTAGCAGCTGCTTTCTGCATTAGCTGTACAGCCATTGCATGGCTTTCACCTTCAACATTCTTGCCACTAATTTCAATAATTTCATCGCCCTGATGTAAGCGACCATCGTCTGCTGCAGCACCTCCAGGTACCACCTGACCAACTGTAATGTTCGTCCCTTCCTGCAAATAACGCAGAATTATTGTTGATAACATATCTCTGTTAAACGTGTTTTCAATGAATCTAACAAGTACTAAACTTTCAAGTAATTTGAAAATTTTACTTCAGTTCCACCGACGACTCGAAAACCAAATCCATTTGGCTTCCTGATCAGATTAACTGTTACCGTCTCAACAGTTGAAGTTGCAAGAGAGGCCATTGGCATGTAATTAGGCGTCGCAAATCCCAAACTCGTCGATGAAGGTCGCAAATTCGAAAAATTCTCATAAATATCCTCATTCGGATGCCGCTCATGTTGCTAAAATGTGTAAAGCTTTGGCTTCCTTTTATAGGATGCATCAATAAATACAGGACTTGGGTAAACAACTCACCCACTTATCCAAAAATTTAAATTAAAGAACAAAATCAAAAATATGGCACTGGCCGATACAAGCACACATATAAGCGTGACCAAATTGCTGGAAACATAATGACAATGTTTCAAAATGTTCTAGCATAATATAACAAGAGATTAAGTGTAAAGTAATGCAGTAATTACCCTTGGGATCGTATTGCCAGACGCATGAGCACTAACCACTCCACCGTTTGAAATGGTTAGGCCCTGACTAGTTGCAGGCAGTAATACAGAAGGATGAGGATAGGCTTTCGTAGGTCGCGGAGGATGTGGTGCTGGGGTTTTCGATCGTGGCATCAATGTTGGAGCTGGACTAGGCCTCTGTTCACCATAGCGAAATGCTGCTGATGGAGTGCGTGACCTGGAAATACACGAACATGGATTATGATAACTAAACGAAAGAAATGGTGAACGTAGTCGAAACTTGCAACCATAAAGAAAAGATGAATATAATTTCAGGTCCCTATAAGCATTCAGAGATTTTCCAGAGGCAAAAAAGTTTTTTTTTTTGAAATCATAAAAACGATGCAACAAATACTACCGTCAACTGAAATCTGAAGTATTTCTTAGCAAGATTTCGTTTTTTTTTCTATTACAACAATACTAACAGTAATATTAGCAAACACCAAGGAAATAGTTTCCACCTGTGCTTCGGTGAATTCCTCCGTACAATCAGTTTAGCCCAAAATCCAATAGGACAATCTCTTAGGACAGAAACTAATTCATGATGTGGCATTCCTCGGAAATTAGTGATACGCTCCTCACCCATGGGACAGCTTGGATTTCCATGAGGATATGTGGTTCGCATCTCCAAAAGAGTGTCACCCTCCAACAAATTCTCACATCTCTCCGGATATAAAATTTTTTTTCACCCGTTGTCCCTGTATACTTTCGAAAATCGTGAATCCGAAACCATCACTACCCTAAAAGGTGAAATTTTTGAAAGGAAGTTTTCAAAATATTGAAAAACAAATTCCGGAAATATCCTTTTTTTTTTTGTTTTTCCACTTTTTTAACTCGTAGGCAATGATGAAAATCTGATTGAACAAAAAAAGAAAAATGAAAAACCTTATTGATAATAACTTCTTTCACATCGTCTGATCGTGTAACATATGCATTCTCAGTGACAATCTGAAGAGAAGAAAATTAAAACTTTTTTAATTCATAAATTATTGAGTGAAAAAAATCAACGCCAAAATTTCTTTACTATAATCATAAACGTTGTCAAATTTATGATAAAAGGAAGAAGAAAAAGTTGGAAATAGAGGAGAGGGAGTAAGAAAAGAAAAACCTTATTTGTAGGATCGAAAAGCAGTGGATAGCCGCGGCAAATTTGTAATGTTACGAGTTCACCGACACCAATTGACTGAAATATTAGACAAGCATGGGCTTGTGATGCGCCTAGGACACATTCGCTGTTAACGTATACGAGGACATCACCCATTTGTAGGACACCGTCTCGATGGGCAGGTCCACCAGGTATAACATTCTTGATCTGAAAACAAGAATATGAAGGAAAAGGACATGAACATTTTTATTTTCATTTTTTCCAAATTAAAAAATTATGCATATTGAGTTTGAAATTAGTAAGCTGAAATTGCAGTTATATTCGTAAAACTTTTTAAATTTGAAAACTGGAAAACGAGTATTGATTAAGAAATTAATGAAACAGCAAACCTGCAAGAATTCATCCTGTAACGAACTACCATCATTGCCAATTAATGTAAAGCCAAGTCCTTTTGGTCCTTTGACAATACGTGTAGTTATAAGTTCACCACGAAGTTGAGATGGATCCCTTGAAAAGTCAATAAAACAGTTATTTGTATGTAATATCTCCTCATCCATTTGAATCATATATTTGGATATAAACTGATTAAATTAAATCAATAATTTAATTCAATTTCATGTCATTTGATAAAGTTCGTCAAGTTAAAATGATACCTTGTGAAATTGTAAATAGATGCAGCAATATGCGATGGTGATGAATGATTACTGTAAAGGGTTGAATGTCTCCTTGATCCTGTACCATTATTATTTAGAACGATCTTCGTACTACTACTTGCATCATGATTATTAGCATAGGCATAGGAATGTGATGAATGTGGTATTACATCGGTTATCTTTTGCAGTGATGAACTGGATGGACGTTCGTATTGAGTACGTTTATTCACGTGACTAAAAAGTTGCAAATATTAATGCATTGCTTACAAAATAGATGATATATTCCGTGGATTTGATGTTTGTAGTAAATGAATCCATAATGAGATTATTTATATCTTCATTATTCAATTATCACTTTTCAACAGCAGTGATAACAAGTAGTCTGACATGATTTCAGATGTTTCGGGTCATCTTAAAATCTCGAATTCTGGACTGTTTACCAAATCACCCATAGGTAAGCAATTCCGAATCCCGGATTCCTCATCTGACAGATAGAATATTTAGTTAGAACAAAGGAAGAAAAAAGAAAGAAACAGAAATGGTTTGATTAACTTTGAATATTACTAGTCCAAGTAAATATCAGGGACACTTTACCTGCAGAAGATAATCTGATCAAAGAACATCATATTGTCACAAATATGTGACAATATTTTTGGTCAAATCAAATACATCTGCCCTCCTTTTATCTTATTTACTGTAAAAAATCCATGAAATTTCGCATTTTATTTATGCCGATGTACTTTATAGCATAAAATATGAGAATAGTTGTTATTAAAAAAGGAGAGAGGAAGAAGGTGAAGAGAAATTAAGGGGAAAAAAGAAGACTTATAAAGTATGAATTTCTTTTTTTTTTTATTTGGCTAAAATCATTCTTGCAGCAATGTAAATAATAGCTCAAAGCATAAAAGATGAGGCACTGGGTATGCATGGATGGCACCAAAGACACTTTTTTTCCTTTGTTTTTTTTTTTTTTGTAAATCAATAAAATAAGGAAGATAGGAAGAGAGAGAGAAATTTCAAAAGTAAACTATCATTCGAACAATATGTAAACATTATATGAGTGACTACAACAATCCGAAGATTTTAGTTCAAATTTTACAAATAAATTAGTGAATTTACGGTGTTAAATCAATTTTTTTTTCTCTCTTCTCTTTCGCATATAATAACCAATGTAGAAAAAATGAGGGAAAGAGGTAATTAAGAATGAGAAACCCTCGTAACCCTTCGCACCGTCGGGAAATGGATTACAAGATTGTAGGGGTGTAATCCAGGCTAGGATCAGGTGACAACGATTAGGAAGAATTTTATTCTTTGTGAAACAGCGAATACCACTACTTAGCGACCATTAAGAGAGATTAATGGATCCTGTCGTAGCAATGAACTTTAAATCCGTTAGTTAAAAATTCCATTCTCTGCCAATTTGCTGATAAAATCTTGTCACCATCATCGAAATCCTATTACTAGCACAATTTTGTGCTATAAATTTGAAATTATATCAGAAAATTTAAAGTTAACAGATGCAATGTCTCTTTGGATTCCAGTAAATCCCCACAATTTTATGATAAAATATGGGGAATTTTAATGAATTCGACAAATTATTGAAATTGCATCAAGGTAGAATAATTGATGGACATCTTGATATCTTTACCATTTCTATTATCCCTTTCAATCAACCATAATTATAAGTTCATAAACTTTGTGGCTTAACACAAACTTCTACCCTGATAACCTGGATACATTGCGTCCAAGATATACCACACAACAGATAATTGAATTTGTTAAATACTTACTCGACATAAAATGTCCCATAAATACCATCATTCACTTTTTCCCAACCATCGGGTAAATCCCTTGGATCTTCCCATTGTGTTGTGCCAGTGTTATGACTAAAAGGTAAAGGTATAAAAAAGGTAGTAAGTAGTAACACATAGTCGTAGTACTAATAATAGTAGTAGCAGTAGTGGTAGTTAGCAGTAGTAGTATTTAAGAGATCTTAGCAACAATAATTTTATAAGAATTTTTAAGAGCATTTCTGGGAAATGGCTAAACAAACAAAATCAGTGAAATGATATCGTTTCAACTCAGATATACCGGAATAATTATTTGGTACTGTTTTAAAAGCAACAATTGGTTAATTCAAGTTTTGAAAATTACAATATATAGCTTACTCAACAAAGTATTTTTCGCCTTGATCGGAGTATGCAATCTCCCAGTTGGGAGGTAACGGTCCCTTCGGATCGCTTACCATTTCGTCATCCTCCACTGGTTTTGGTGTTCCATAATAATGTCCTATAAGGATGAAAGTTTAAAATCAAATATTTTAAAGGTTGAAACACAAAAACACTGAATTAAATAGCGAAAATATTCATTTCTAAAGCAATTATCATTGTTTCAATCTTAAAAAATGCCAATGGAATCATTTTGTGGGCGGTAAATGAGAGAGGATAGTGAAAAACAGATCAACATTTGTGCAAAAAGGTAAGGATTGATTGCAAAATAGGGAAAATAACATGGAGGGATAAAATTTGGTTTAGATCGAAAGGTAAAGAGCAATTCAGAAAATGGAAATATAATTTGAAATCTAATTTTAATAACAAAAAGTTGGAAGCCACTTTACATTTCGATAGCTATAAATTCAATGAGTTAGACAAGATGAATAGAGCACGGATAAAGGAGATTTGTGGAAGAAATTTGGACAACATTACTGCTTATTGATTCGAAAAGAAGCGGGAATAAAAAACAGTACAAAACAAATTATTAAATTGGAAGACAAAATTAAAACCTGAAATTAACAAAAAGTTAGGAGGAAAAAAAAACAAGAATTTTAGCAAGATTTTATTGTCCAAGCAGATTTTACCATTTTAATAAAACCAGTTAAAAGGAACACATTTCTCATTTTTAATTTAAATTATCTTATACGAAAAAAGAACAAAAAAAAAGGATGAAAAAAAAAGATGAAAAGTAGAAACGAGTTTCGATATGATGTCACAGCTTTCAATCATAACTTCGTCCTTCCTTCTTTTTTTTTCTCCTTCTCCTTTGAAATACATATACTATTGAACTCATCAATAATCTAATCCTCCTTTCCAAGAATAAGATCTTTCTCGTTGTGATGATACGAGAAAGTTAAGAACCGAAATGATCGATGAAAATAAATTAAGTTCGATGCAAATTAAATTATGCGATCCGTTAACCTAAGCATCTGTTACACTTGGAAGTTTCAGGAGCGTTCGTAGAGAAATGGAATGATATCTAGAAGATCGAAAAAAATACACCACAATTTACGAAATTTTTTTAGGCTAAACTGAAAGAAAGATGAATATTTAATACAGAATTTAGAAAAATAATGTGTTAAAAATGAAATATTCAACTTTTACCACCAAATTATCGTTAATTTTTTGAGAAAATTTATTTGAAGTCAGGAAGAAGTTTAACCAAGCGAAGCTGATTAAATGACTGTAATGGAAAGTTTGTTGAAGCGTTACAAAACTGATAACAGTATTACCATATGAAGCGATACATATCAACATGATAGTAACAGATATTGCTTATCAGTAAGGAATATCATTTGTTACATTTGACGGAAAGATACAGACGTTTGCTGCATATATCAACAATAAGCATGCATCGTTTTTCAAATGAAATGAACAAATGAGGACGAAAGTTAGAAAGATGATCAAATAAAGAGATGATTCGAGGCCAAACAAGGAGGCAAAGGAGGAAAGATATGATAAAATCAAACATATTACATCACACCGACACATAAATAGATGTCCCTCATGTGCTCGTTAAACTTCACATATCACAAACATTAAAAAGAAAAGTTTAAGCGAAGTAAGGCATTGCAAAGCTAGTGATAATTTACAGGTACTGCAAGATATGTAAATGTATCACAATTAGACGGAGGGAAAAACTTATTTCTTTTATTAATTAAAATTATAAGTTTATTATTCAATATCGTACACCGACATCTTCAGGAAGGTCTTGGAAATGATACAATGATAGATAGACAATAGCGATCGAAAATAATCAGGCTTTAGCTCACCAAAATGGTTCAGGATGATTTAGTGACTTATTTCCTGTAATACAGTTAACTGAATAGGTTTCCGATAGTCTGAATTAACCTTTAAGCTTCCGGAATATCCTAAAGAAGTCCATAAATGAGGTAACAATAACCAGAATTCATAAGAAATTAAATTAAAACATTAAATTCAAAATTTACGGTTTGGACGTATTTAAGCGTGAACATATATAGTTATAAATCACCAATACATTATGTTGACTCATTACTATGAGTCACAAAAGAATTTTTGTAATTAGAAAATTAAAAGACTAGAGAAGTTAAAAGAATCAGACTGGAAAACATTTCCTCGAGAATTCTCGGCAACAAGAGTTTTAATGTTAACGTATCAGAGCATTTATCAAATGCAATGGATTAATGAGTAGAAAAATTAACTTGGAAAAGATATTTTAGAATGTTAAGATCGTCTTTAAAAGAAAGAATTTCAAACACTTTCTTATCCGTTCATGTTTGAATGAAAAATTGTTCAATGAAATCAAATTATAGACGTGATTGATCTAACCGCCCGACAAGAAATTCGTACAATTTAACAGCAAAATTCTGAATATTCGCTAATGAAAAGAAATAGGAATTTTGTCAAAATAAAAAAAAAATAAGAAATGAAATGAGAACTCTATAAAAAAGAAATAAAAATTCTCATCAAGAATTTCTCGACGAATGAACACATCAAGAAGTTAAACAAACAAATTTCACGATTAATGCATGCAATGAAAGTGTTCAGTTGGTGGTTGTTTAAGTATTTTAATGATAAATTTGATGACATTCTCTTGCGGATTAATTGAAATAAATTTTGAGCTAACACAAATTTCAGCACTTAAAAAAAATAAAAGTAAAAGAATGAAATGATTATGGGGAAAGCAACAAAAGTTTGCAACCATTTAGTAGTCACTGGAACATAATTAACATTTTTTTTTTTTCAATGAAATGTATTAAGAACTACTTGAAGATCAAATATTAATTTTTATAAAATTTACATTCATATATTCAGCTAAAACTTATAATACAACATTTATGGATGTTTTTAATAATTAAAAAAAAAAATGGATTAAATATTTTTTTCACAGAAATATTGCATGAAAAAAAAGACAAGCCAAATCCCGAGAGGAATTTCCGGCAAGGAATACTCAATCCAAACCGTTAATCGGATTTTAAATTCCCAGCCAAAACATTCCTGTTTGATGCATTCAAGCGTGCCATTTGTTCATTTGCTTATCATTTCCATCTTTTCCTCTTTATTTTAGTGGTCAGAACATTTCATACAATGATAAACATAAACACAAACAATGATAACTAAGCTGCTCAAAAATCACTGCTATCAAGTATTTGATTAACACCTGATAAGTGATGTGTATACTGATGGCGTGTACACTTTTTTCTCATTTGTTCTTGCATGAAATAACTTCTTGACTTCGCAAATTCTTGTCACCGATTCTTGATTAGTGCACAGAACAATCGGACATATCCCGTAGAGTGTATAATTTATACAATATCAAGGGAAAAATAGAACAATATGATAACATTCGGGATCATTTCTGGTGAAAACAAAAATTCATGCATTGAGAAAGTTAGAAATAACAGTGAGAAATATCGCGATGTGACCATATGACAGAGATGTCATCGCATTCAAACTTTTTCGTTTTCTTCTCTCCTTTCTTGGAAATTTTCCCATTTCGATAAAGAAAGAAACATATGATGAAATGACGATTTTTGGTGCAACAATAAACGGTAAAACAACCCAGCAATGAATGATGCAAAAGGAAAAATCAATCAATCAATAGATATTATTGTAAAGTATTGGTGGAAAAAGGAAGGATAAATATGTTGCAAGTTTAGGGTAGCATGAATAAGCAACTTTCAACAAACGGTTGTAACAGGTAAATGGAAGATGAGTTAGTTCCACTTAGGCCATTGTCAACAATACACACACCCACACACACACTACGCCAACGCGAAGGTCAATCGTCCACTACCTCCACCTGTTATGATCGCTGGCGGTAATAAATATACGCACACACACATACATACATGCATACATACATACACACATACACACACACATACATACACTACACACATAAACACATACATATATACATAACTACGCAAAGTACACGCACAGGGACATTAACGAATACATATGACATACACACATGCACACCTACACATATGTTCATAGAGCGAAACAAGATGTAAACGTAAGTACTGGTACAAACAATTGAGCACGATGACACACTCTAACATACAGAAATATAGTGAATAACACATACATACACAGATATAGATAGAGATATGGAAACTAGATAGATCGTCACGTTAAGAAGAGCACTCGAAAGGAACCGTCCATCGAAGTGATCTAACTAAAACGATTGTAATGTGAAAGGAAATGAACAAAAAAACCGCACAGTACACCAAGTTTTACAACAACAAAAAAGAAAAATTACAACAACGGCAATGTATCATACCGTAGCAGCTGTCGCATAGCAACTAAGGTCACCGATCATTAATCCTAAATTTTGACCGAGGTAAACAATTTTCATCCACTTTTAAAAAAAAACGTGCTTGTTGAGTTTATAAGAGAAGTGTTAGCAAATTCAAGGATGCTCCTCAATTTTAATTTTGGATCGCATAGAACAGATCGAATTTATATGAATTTTGATGATGAAGCACCTAATACATCAAAGAAATACTGCTAGATATTCTGCTTCCGAGAAATTACAGGATACCTATTGGACTGATTTTTATAGCAGTTTTTAGTATTTCTTAAAATTTCAACGAATACATTCTGCCTAACAACCACGGACAATTCCACGGTTAAGTATGTCGATCGAATTTCGAGGATACATACTACACCTGTTGCAGACAGACTTGTCATCATTGAAGGTCGCAATTGCTTGGCTAAGTGGATCTCTAGTACTGACTAAAGATCGCTGATGTGTGTTCAATCAGGCCCAAACAATTATAGGCTTGCTATACCTAATGTATGGATATATGATGAAGAGGACGAAAAAGTCTGTAGGACAGCATATAACTGTGTAGTATTATTATCGCCAATTACACTTCAGGCGCTAACTGTCTGCTTTAAATTTCGATCTATCACATACGAATATCCTAAATACATTGAAAAACATCAAAACGATACACCGATAAAGTGTGCTTTACGTCAAAAAGTTTTATCTTACCGCCACCATATTTTTGCTTTATCACATTTGTGATCAACTTTTCAAATTGCTTTCAATTTTAAGAGGGATCTATCGTTGCACCAATTTATAGCGGCTTCTTTATTGCTAGTAAATTTATTATGCAAAGTTTTGCAGTAATTTATTAGTAAAGTGGTTCAAAGAGTAAACAATCATCACTTTCTTCTTATTTTACAATAAAAATCCAAAATTTTGAAGTAATAAAGAGCCTTTACAGGGCAAGCATATTCATTCCACCTATTCTATTCATTATAAACAAGTACGGTATGCAGCATTTCATTATCATTTTCATGAATCATTGCATGCTAACAGTCTAGATGACTTCTTTTTTCACTCATTCTTATTCTGTTATTTGACAGCTGTCTGCAAATTAGTTTTTTTTTTTTTTAAAATACATATTCATATTATTTATGGGAAAAATTTCCATAAATAAACTAACCATGAAATGCATGAAAAGGCGACAAACGACATGAGGGGACTTCTTTTGGGAAACTGATGCTTGGCTGTGACCTAGCGTTCCGATACATTAACGACGACAAATGCGCCGCACTGAATGCTCAATAAGTTTGAAAATTGTCCTCACATAGTTATTAAATTTAATATTACGAATAAAAATTCATTTAGTTTCGCGAAATAAACATGTCGTCCGATTTGTGTTGTATGTATGAAAGAATTAGCCTTGAAAATGTCCAAAGTTGACAATAGATCGATGTGGAGTGTTGAATCATTCAACAGCTTATATCGGAGGAGTTTGCTTTACAACATTCAGTTAACTTCGATAACATTTTCATGCCACTTATCATTTTCACTAGTGGTATACAGTCTTCGCCTTTTTCTTATCTATTTCCTCGGGGAAATTTCGGGATGAACATCTTGCTTAAATTAGAACTAACCAGTAATTCATTTTGGCTTAACCTAATTTAATTTAATTTATTCCAACTAGTTTCCCAATCTAATATAAGCCCCAAAGTGCAATTGCTTCTACTAGAATGATCGTATAAATTACGATGTATTTACATTTTCAAATATAACTCATCGAACATACATCAAAATCATTTGAAATAAGCAGAAAATAAAATAAACCAATGGGTATTACGACATTTTCCTACGGATGTCTCTTCGTTACCTCTTTGTATATATTTTCAAATGCGAGCAAAAACTCGAAATCAACGGTATATGATAATCTCTGAGTGATATTTCCGGAAATATTGCTTTTACCTGAGCTAAAAAGCCTATGGCTTATGTTTTCCCAATGATTGTATTCAGATAAAGACAATTCCTAAGCTAAAAAACTTTGACCGGAAGTTTCCTAATAAACTAGCCCAAATGGATGCTGAAATGAAATCAATGACATTAATGATATCACCCAAATAAAAAAGGATATGAAATTTCCAATATTTTCTTGTAATAAACTTATTCATTAAAGTATATTTGACGTACGATAGATGAATTATGAAATTCCGAAATAGCCTACCGTAGGATTCGGGAAATGTTAATTCCAAAACAGTAAAAGAAAATAAAAAAGAATTGCCAACTGATAGTAATGATGGATTGAGTTAAAATTGGAAAGCATTTTTCAAGTAACAATTGATTATTTGATGGTAGAATGAAATTAAATGAAAAATTTTATGGCATAATTTTCTTTTTTTTTTTGCTGAAATGCTTTCAGCTATTCCTTCTAGCATTTATCATAAAACGTACTCCAATTCCAAAAAAAAAAAAAAGGAGAGAAAACCTTAAGCTGTTGCTAACAATGAGATATCAATAATGCATTCATTTTTTATTTAATAGCAGATGGGCAACAAGACCAAAAGATGTAAATGGATCAGGTGGTATCGGATCGGAATGTGAACAGAAAAAGTAGCATAACAAGTAATCGAATATGGGAAAATAAAAGAAAAAATGGATGTAAAATAAAATTTGAAATTCTTTCGAAAAAAAAAATGAAACCTTGATAATGACCATGCTCCAACAATTGATTGTTATCACGTAATTGTCGAAAAGTCGCAACATCAACAAATTTGTAATGCACACCGTCGATTTCACCATTTCGTGGCTGCCTTGTAGTATCTAAAATTATAAACCAATAAATATTTTATTTCAGAATTTTCATTTCAATTTCTTTTGCATTAGTTTAAAATTTATTAAATTTGATCGTTCATATAAAATATACAAATTCGAATTTCACATTTTTTTCATATGTAAAACCAATTTACTGATGAAATGGAGAATTTTTTTTCTCCTTTCAACTTTTATTTCCCTTCAGTGATCTTCAAATTTTTTATTTATACAAAGCACTTAAGGCTAAATGATATCACAAAACATAGGAACGCTAACATGGCACTGTTTTTTGATAAACGTTATTTCGGATGACAATTTGCAATTCTGGGTAATTGTCACCGGCGAGAATTTCTGTTATACTTGATGGAATCGAATCTATAAAGAAATTTCTGTTATATTCATTTTGGAACTTTCTTACCAGCAATTTTCGCATTAATTTTAACCATAAAATTCATTTTTAATTCCATATTTCGAATTATTATATGTATTATAGAAGCATACAAATGTATTGCTTATCACTTGATAGGAAAGATTATCTATCGCAACACTTACTTTTATTTACAATCTCCATATAAAATGATTCATTTATGGCAAATAAACCTTCCAGTAATTTCCGCACATCTCGCAACAACATTCCGGATATTTTCCTGAATGTCGAATCGATTAGAAGGGAAATTTATATGTATTGGTATTAATTAATTAAAATGAAGTAGCGATAATGATGAGAGAAATTTGCAACCTTCCATTGATGGATAAAATGATATCATCAGCTGCTAAAACATGCAATAAATCGGGATGAAGCACCAATTCCACCAGTATCAGATAACCTTCCGCAGATCCGCCCTGTATAGTAAACGGAATGAGCGGCGGTTGGCATGAAATCTGTAACGAATATGGAAATGAGTAAATGCATTATTTATGTTTGCTTAAACAAAAAAAAAAAAGAAGAAACGAAAGTGTACCATCAATGTTTCACAACCACCGATCGATTCAAAAAAAAAAATAGCCATTTCGATAATATGTAATATTCCCCTGGTGTATTCGTTCATTTCCTTTTTTTTAAATTTTTTCAAAAAATTAGGGTAAACAGAGAAGGAAATGATAAGAGAAGTAGACTCAAGATACTTTTGCAACGATATTATCACTTTTTTTTTTTAAAGAAAGAAATGTTTGAAAGATATCAGAAGTAGACGAAAATCCCTCTAATATCAGTTACATCAACAAAAAGCAATAGTATGGAGTAAAAAAAAAAAACAAGCATGTTACAAAACTTTCTTTAAAAAATAGATTTTGCATTTCAATAAATTGATAAAAATATTGGAATAAACAATGAATTCTTCCTGTTTAATCTGACCTGTACAGTCCTTGTTATTGTCTCCAGAAAGTTGCACTTTTTATCAGTATCATCTGATGTGGATGTATATGATGTTTTCCGAGTCATATTGATCGAATTCAGATTTTTTTCCAACGTAACCAAATCAATTTCGCCGTTATTTTCAATCGTTTGCTTGTTGATTAACACTTTTTTGGATGACATCGCTTTAAACTGTACTCAATACAGATCAAATGTTGCTTATCAACTTAATGATAACAGCATATCATCGGTGTATTCTTAAAAAATAATATTGTTAAGGTGCTGTGTAACATACTGACCTGTCCGATGACGCTGTAAATTTGACGAGTAATATATTGTGAATTCCCGATTCAGAAAGCTAGAAAGTTATGTTTATCCCAAGAAAAAAAAAAATCTACCAATTTTAAACTCACCGTAGAAAATGTTACGTGTCCGATTTTTCTTTTTTTAAATGTAACTAATCTAATTTTAAATTCTAAAACTTTTGGAATTCAAGGAAAACTGATGGAAAGCTTTCTTTCTGTCTTATCTTAACTACTAATGCATTCATTCCTGATTGTACAAGGAAACACCTTCCTTTTTTGTCTCACTGATAACGGATATCGAAAACTTGAATTTGAAATGAAAATAATCAATTAGCAAGTAATGCAATGTGCATGCGCAAGCAGGCTCAAAGAAGAGTTCGAAAAAGTGACTTAAATTTCCAATGAAATTGAAATTATGAAGCAAATAAAATCAAATAAATGTGAAAATCCGCTAAACATAGCTGAACATGCGTATGTGTAAACAAATAAAATAAGTAAGTAAATTCCAGTTCATCAATAACACATTTCATTTATTTAAATTGTTTGTCTAGTTTTCTAAGCAAAAAAGGCATGAAAGCGAGGAATGCAATAAGGATGATGAGATATGATAACAGTAAAAAAGAAAAGGAATTACAATTCCGCGGAAAAAATAAGCTCTAGGAACAGGAAGACGGAATATCGATTCGGCAGAAGAATTGAGTTCCGGAAAGATAATTAAGTAAATATATTCAGTACTTAGATGATTAAGTAAATATATTCCGTACTTACAATTCTTTTCCTACCATTCATTTCCTTTTACTTATTTATGTATTATAATTCAATCGTAGAGAAAACTGGGAACGAAAAGTAATCAAATGAAAATGAATGATTGTTGATGCTATTTTTATTTCCCAATGATTTGATGAAGATATATATATTCGTTTCATTGAATACTGCAAAAATTTCCCTTAATTTCGTCTGGTTTATTGATACGATCAAAATTTCAAACTTTTTTAAAATGGTGAATTTCATCAATCAAATATGAATACCATCTCTGCGTATGTTCTTATAGTGTAGATGTAATCTTTAAAAAATTTAAGTTATATTTCCTCATGAGAAAATGCATTAAGGAAAGCTAAAGCAGAATGATAATGTGATAAAGCGATAAGATCAAAATACTCATAACAGTATGTGGATCAAGGAAAAAAAAGAAAAAAGAAGAATTTTCATGAAATAAAAGTGATTTTTCAAAATGAATAAAATAAATGGTACAGGTTGGAAGGAAGAGATTGGAAGTTATGAGAGTAAAATGATGACAAATTACTCCGATAATGCAATAATGATTAGATTGAAGGGAAAGTTGCTCTGATAATTTAATGCCAACCAAACAGCTGTCTGTCATTTTTTAATCAGCTGAATTCCAATGTTGCCAAACATTAGATATTTTTATCAAAAATCTCGAGCATTCAAATAAAACCCTATCCACTCTTGTCAGCATTTTTTAACAACACAAATGAATCAGAAGTGAAATTCTGATCTCAAGAAAGGAAAGTTACTATAAAGAATTCCTGATTCAAATACTTGAATTAATATTCTCATTTAAATTAATTTTAAAAAGTAAATTGACAAGAATAGACGATGAGTTACAAAACATTCTCGTATATTCAGTTAAATTTATTGGAAAGAGAAAAGAGCGCAGAAAATAACGAAATGGGAAATAGCTGAAGCTATTGGATATAAATCTTCTAAAGTTTTCACTTATTTTTCACAATTCTATAAATTACATTTAGAGAGGAAAGGAAAATAAACATTAAGTGAGGGTGTGAAGAGATATTTGGGAAAAGAAAAAAAAATTTTTGGTCTATGACTTATGGACCACTGCCACAAATAATTTCAAATTTTGATAAGTTTAAAAAAAATTGATAAGTTTAAAGATGAATCAATTATCAAAGCTAGTAGCGAATCTCCGGAAAAGTTAATTCAAATTTTAGATTTCAAAAAATAGCGCCATTTGTTTAATGATAAAGCATAATATTGATAAATGAGTACTGGACTTGGACAGGAAGAAGGGAAGAGGACAGATAGTATGAGAGGACAGAAGGAAATTTGGAAACACCGTAATGTGTATATGTGTGTGTCCATCAGTTCTCAGTTCTAAACTAATTTTTCACTTCTGCAACAGCGATTGTCAAACGACACGACCAGGAGGGAAGGACCACTCTCCGGCGCACTGTTAAATTTTCAATGCGCTATAAAACATCCACCATTTACTACTTTTCACAATTTAATTTAATTTAGTAACTAATTCTCACTACTACAACTACAACAACTACTACTACTATTCATGCCATCCATTATCAGATACATATTCAGAAAATGTGCAATAAATCAAACATCAGGAAATTCGCCATTTCCAGATTCGAACATTTTTAATTCAAAAAATTTATCTGCAAATTTTGGAACTGAAATGATCACGAAGAAAATGAATGTGGCATGCGCTTCCCAATAAACAACATCACGATTATCTAACCAAACTTACCTTTCACATTTTAACATCTGAGACCCATTATCATACCTTTCTCCTCCTCTACCTATTTCCTCGACAACTGATAAAATAATTAACCATGAAGAATGATAAGTGATTGGAGATTTGTGGGAATATCATCTGGACTGTCTGTTCGTTACCAGTTATCACGGTAAAGTTCAGAAAACTCTCTTATATCCTAGTTTAAACGACAAATTAGCTAGAGAATATTATTAGCAGTTAGGTAAATTCCAAAGTAGTAATCAAAAATACCATCTGGAGATTTAATATCTATCGGAAAAATAAAATATGGAAGATGGATGTTAAAGGAGATTATGGGATTAGATAGAGTCAGAAAAAACGGGCAATACATCTATTATGCAACAATCAGGTATATTTTTCCTCTTTTGCGCCTTCAGACTACCAGTTATGCTATTATGACAATATTGCTTTGCCGATAAAATACAGTACAATTTGTCAAAAGACAAAATATTTTCAGGGTATAACTCCAAAGGTAAACTGATAATTGGCATCATCATGAAGTTTATCAAACAACAGGTATCAAAGAAATGACAACCGCATAATATTCGTAATTAAATTTTATCATTTCTTCATCGTTCGTCTTTCTTTTTTTCATTTGTCACGGCGTATTTAATTTTTTTTTCATTTGATTGGTAGATGCTACTTTTTGCGAAGTTAGAAATAATAAAGTAGAAAGACTGATAAATGGAAGTCAAAGTGTAATTACAAAAATTATGCAACTCTTTTTGTGGATTATCTTCTCGGCAGAAATTATGAATAAATTGGTGTCATTGACAATGAAAGATGTATTTAAAAAGTTGGAAATGATATATAAAAATAGAAAAAAGTAGCAATTTCAGGATACATTTGCATATCAGACTATCCGGTATAGTATAATTACAAATCCAGTTATTTTTATAAAGACTAAATTACTAGTAATAGAGTTATAAAAATTAATTTATTCGAAATTTTTCGAAACAAATTTCCAATCATCCTTTTTTACTGGCATATTAAATTCCTTTTTTTCCTTTTAGAATGGGTGCTATTTTACAGTTGTTTTGCAAAGTTCGAAACAGTGAAGGAGAATGATTGGTAAAATGAAAGGTCAAAGTGTAATTATAGATGAATAAAAGATATGATTCAATGTCTTGTTTACAACATAACAGCAATAATCTTTACTACATATGTTTGTCATTCATTTCGATAGTACATCTGTTTGTAAAATTACTAGCTGGAAATGAATAATTTACACTTAAAAAAGAAAAATTGACTATTATATTTTGTCATTATTTGTTGAATTTCAATTAATCTTATACTAAACAACGGTCTGATCAGTTGGAATTTAGCAATTAGCCATAGCAATCTCTCGGATACATAGAGATATTCCAGGTAAAACAATTAATATTTTTGGTCTCAACAAGTTTGTTGAATTTCACAAATAAGTGAAAAATCTGAAATATCTCTTGTTTTCAAGACAAAATTTCTAGCATTGCAACCTTCCCTGAAAGAATAATAATTCCCAACTTTATAACTTTATCAAGAGAAACAACTTTGCTACTTTAAGTGTGTAAATCTATTCAAGCATAAATGAAAATAAAAAAAACAAACAAATAAAAATTCAAATCGTTGTAAAAACCAATTTAATATTGAAAGTAAACAGGAAATGATTACATAGAAGATGTAGAAAAACGATGAACAAATGGTAAATTTGATATAATTGTTGCAAAAACGGAATGAATATCAGTCAAACTTTGTTGAAAATCTTTCAATTTATCAAAAAGAAAAAAAAAAAGAAAAAAAGTAGACAAACATAAATAATGCATAAAAAGGAGACAGAATCGATAATGGTCGTGTGACCGAAGAGACCATCATCTTATGATTGCAATTCGGTAACTTCCAATAACATTTGCATCTGATGAGAACGAGGAAGCAATATACCCCAACTGTCCTCTCTTCTCTCCGTCAAATTTTAGAATATTGTTGAATGGACACTAATAGTGACGCGTAACTTTTGCCATCTCATACGATGTCCTCATCTGGATTTATCCGCTTGAGGAAAGAAAAAAAAAAAGAGAAATGGAAAAAGAGGATATTGGATGGATATTTCAATCGGAATTAAGCAGATTACTGGAGTTAAGTGTTTTATATTTCCGGCTACTCCAAAGTATCGTCGAATGATCGATATTTAGATTTATTTGGTATTAAAATTGGCGCAAATCTAAATCTTTGAAAAGACACTGCAATTAAATACCCAAAATGGAAATGAATATGATGAAATTACAATAAATTCAATTAATATGATCAAATCAATCAATCCTAAATGTATATCTGCAGGTTACGAAAATTAACACAAACTACGACTTAAAGACATAATGCCAAGCTTTCCATAGACTAAGCTTCCCACAGGATAAGACCTGATGACATCATGGTCACGTGATAATTCTTGAAGATAAAAAATAAACCGGAAAAACATTCACCAAGTACTAATTGTATCAGGTGATCAAAATAAACGATAGTCTAACCAGAACGAAATTGAGAAGAGATGGTTTGTATCTTTTCCGGAAAGTTAAAAATGCTTAATCGTATTTGGCAATAATAACATCACTATACTACGATGGACTATCAAATACATTCCAATACTGTTAAAAGAGGAACTGATTTAAAAATAATTGAAAAATCAAAATTTAAAAAAAAAAATCTTAAGTGCAATCAAGAAAAGCAAAAAAAAACAATCATAAAGCGGCAATTTCATTTATTACCATTTCATAAATCCTTATGTATGAATGCAAAAAGCGCCCGCATGCTATCAAAAATTTAATTCCTTTAACTTAAATAGAAAAAAAAAATTGGTTTCCTTTAATTCTCTATTTTGTTTTTGTTTTTTTTTTCTTGCTAAACCCAAAATTCCATCAGAGCGATAATGTCATCCTGGCAATAGATATAATTGTTCACTTTTCAACTAAACATTACCTTCTTAAATTATGGAAGGAAAGAAAATTTGCAATATTAATGATAAGTTTTCGAAAGTAGTAATTGATAAATGCATGGCAGAATTCGAAAGCAATTAATTAATTAATTGATACTGCAATCAGCTAGAATGGAATGGTAATGAAGTTGTACTATAAATAGATAAATTAGTATTGGAAATGAAACAACAGTATTAGCGATCCGTGATATACATATAGAGAGGGTAAGGAAGAATAAGCAGGAAAAGAGGTTGGTTGAAGAGGTCGGATTAGGAGAAGCCAAGATAGAAATGCATAATATATTGTGTTTTGGGGTAGAAGGTGAGGGAGATGAGCACGGGTCAAAAGCTGAACAATAGCCTGCATTGCTATCTTCCAAAATATTTACATATCGGGGAGCGGAAGGTGGGAGGAGGGGGGAGGAAAGGGGCGCAAAATCTTTTTAAGCGCCAATCTCTTTGAAGCAGCCAAATTGAAAAACAATTTGTATCATTCAAATAATACGGACGATAGTGAGTTCTTCTAGTTTTTTCCCATCCAAATACTTGATTTAATTTTTAACTTAACTTTCGATCCATTAATTAATTACCGTATTCCGTTCTTATCTATTTCCTTTTTTTTTTTCTCCTTCATTTTATCATTACAATTTGCATCGAAACATGCATTATTACAAAACCAGATATTGAATATTAATTGTAGCACAAATGATAATGGTTAAAGATAAAGGATAAAATAGAGATTATAGCATGATGATTTTAATCGGAATTTGGATCAATTAAAGAGAAAATGGATAGATTGTTGGAATAGATAAAAGTAATACAAAAAGGAGAGATTTAACTTCAAATTATTAATATTGAACAAAGGAGGGAGAGAGAAAGAGAGAGAGAGAGAGAGAGAGAGAAGGAAGAGAGAAGAGAAGAGAT
>NW_018108427.1:48994-60268 GCF_000183805.2 Loa loa | reverse complement strand
CAGAGAGAGAGAGAGAGAGAGAGAGAGAGAGAGAAAGAAAGGAGAGAAAGAGAAGAGATTGGATTTTCTCGATGAAATCAGTAAATCTACAACGACACATTATCCCAATAGGTGAAATACAAATTATCACTTTTCGTTGTAAAATTTCGTTCATTTCATAAAATCAAAACACATTCTTCCTATTCGGACATTGTTATATCAAAAATAATTGATAACTTTTTTTCTTTTTCTCACCTTATATTTGAACATTGTTAGCTTTTCAAAATGTAAACAAAATTAATATAATGTGAAAAGATATTTGTTGACATTAGAAGTCAAAGGTTATTCCATTCAAATTAGCGGATCTGAAATGGTGACGGAATTTTGAATGAGAAATGATCTGAAAGATCGATGCGATTAATTTCAAACTTTGCATATACTTTCTATGTAAAAATTTTCCGGAATGATTGCTTTTCATTATTAAAGAAAGATTTTTATTGAAATTTATCAGCAACTTCAATCTTATCATCACTAATTAATTGTGAAGTAATGAAATCAGATAATTTGCAAATACGATTGAACATCTGGCAGAAGATTCAAGTTTAACATATGTTTGTAATTCGTATTATTATCGTCAACTGATAAGATGATCGATGAAGGTCGAGAGATAGGAAACTGGAAGGGAATTCAAGAATAAAATGAATTAAATCTTTCAATCAAACAGTTGGATTACGTCGAGTAAAGGAAGTTGAGGATCTGATAACGTAAGGGCATCATTATTAATGAATTTCATACTTAACGTTTAATAGGATTGATGAGCGCACCTGTTCATTAACCGTCCGAGCGTAAGATAAGGAAGATAGAAGAATCATTAAATGACAATATTAAATGTTTCCTTCTCTCTCACCATTGCGAATGTTCACGATTGAAACTGCTGACCCAAGAGATTGTTATGATAACAACCCACAGAAATTCATTCCATAAATGATATTGAAACCTGATTTTTTTCATCTTATATTCTACAAATTATCGTTTCAATAAAACTATTTAAATTTGATAACAAATCAGAGAAATGAATTAACTACACTTAATAATATTATGGTTGAAGTGATTTTTGTTTTGAACTTCAGAAAACAATTACACCCGCTAGCTAATAATATTAGGAAGGAATACTGAAGAACTGAAAAACCTGAAATTGTTATGCTTAGGATATTTCAACTTTGTTCCAACCATAACATCATCTTTCCCTTTGCAAGATTATTTGATTGCAATGTACTGAACATGGAAATTTGTTAATTGAGCAGTTTAAATGAAGTAAGGGAAATTTTCTTCCCGCGGTTACTTTTTATCATCCATAAAAATTAACTTTGTGAGCGATTTCGAAGCACAGCAGGATATACATCCTGGAAGCTTGAAACATTCCGAAAAGATACTGTTACATTTTAGTTCGCAAACAGCAGGCGGTCTAAACTACCAATAGCATTAGTGGTAAATATATTGAAGGAAATTTTTCATCAACTGATATTATGAAATTTGTTCGAAACATTGGTACCGTAAGCCTTGCACTTTGTGCAGTTATGTTATTAACTAAAAATTTATTCTAACATTTCTATATTTCATTCTAATTGAATTCTATGCTTTAATAAACATTATAAAATATATCCTAAACAAACACTGCTAAATGAACCTTGTCATATAATGCAGTTGACATCATCAAAATGAAATTTGATACAAACTTCAGAAATGTTTCTTAATATATTTTTTAAGTTCGAATCACTTATTATATTTTTCTTATATATTTTTTTCTTAATATATATTTTCTTAATATATTTCTTTTGTAATATATTTGGTAAAGTTTATTAAACTGTAAAATTAAGTTGAAATAACGAGACTTTTCCTTCATGATATAAATAGTGATTATTATTTTGGAGAACGTAATATATCGGAAGCTGATTGAGTGATTCGAACAAGCAGAAATGTATCAAATTTTTTCTGATTATGATCATCAATCAGAAAGGTTTCACTAAGTTTCATCAAATATTTCATATAATTTTTAATAGTTATGTTCTAATCCTTTGCAATTAATTGACAAATTCAGGAGTGAATTTTAGACAAATTGTTTTAATGGAAGGAAATTCAGGACAAGTAGTGAATCTAAAATGGTGATAAAAGAGGTTTCAATTACTTTTAAGAGTGGCTTTAAGCAAAACTTATCAGCATCAGGTATTGAAATGCAAATGTTATAGCGATAGATTTTTCATGTCAATAAATTGCTAACTAATATTTCATTGCAAAGCAATCACCATTAATTGTTAAGTAATAAAAAGTGCTTCTTACTTAATGCGACTTCTAAAATTATCAATAGACTAACAAATGCACAAATAAACTTCTATTATTGATTCAGGGAGAAGATAAAGCTTTGAGTTTACTTTGCCATTGACAAGCCAAATCAGTTTACTAGTGAAATTTTACTTATCATTGTCCTCTAAATGGAATAAATCAATAAATAAATGGGTACAAATAAAAACAAATATACACTATAAACGATACATAAGTATATATGTTTGTATGCCGATAAAAATTTATTTATTCAACATTGCTGCAAGTTTTTCTTCCTTTTTTTTTTTGAAGTCAGCAAATACAAGAATACGTGGGAAAATAATGGTCAGACTATATAATATCAAATAGAATGATAAATTGATAACGAAATATTTATTGTCGTCTGATTTTTGTCATTTTAATTTAAGTGTTGTTTGATAAATTTGCTTTGATAATGTCATAAGTATAGCTTTTTTGATAAAAAAGAAAGAACGAAGAAAAAAAGGGAATTCGATGATGCATCAATTGGAAATGTTAAAACATTGATAATAAATGAAGACAAAACAATCATTTTATAAAAGATTTCCTAAAATTGAACCATTCATCAGTGGGTAATAATGAAAAGTATTGCTTTCATTGCTATTATAATCTGTACTATTTCTATGGTATGGGCTCAAATACCTTTCCCATATTATGAAAGACCAGATATGATCACCGCTAATACAAAATGCATCGGTATTCTCTTTTCTTTTTTTACTTTTAAATAGTCCATACACGTCCTACAAAAGTTAATGAAAATATTAATAAACCTTGGAGATAGTCAAATTTAATTGATATCCAAGATGATGTCGAATGTAAAATATTGCGGAAAAGTAACTTCAGGGGAAAAAAAAATATATCCAAATGGTTCCTTAGTTTCAAGTCTTGATATTTAGGTTATTTCTATGTTAGTACACAAAGTGGCATTTCCTATTGTATGCTATATTATTGCAATAAATTTAGTAGACGTATAAATGTCAAAATTGATAGGATGATATTTTAGCCAAGTAAGCCAAACAATGTTTTTAATTTTGAGCTTTTTTTTTTTCTAAATAGGAAAACAAGCGATTTCTTTTTTTAACACATACAAATGATGAAAATAGAAACTAATAAAATGCTATGAGATGTAAAATAATAATTCTTATATTTTCAATATTTGTGTTGAAAGGTAAAATGAAGTTATTATAGCCTAAAGAAATGCTTATTTGTGCTTTATTTTTACTTTTATTTTAATATTTTTCACCTTTCCAAATCAAATTTAAAGTATGGAAAAAAGTAATAAAATTTTTCATACAAATAGTTGTAATATTTTAACAAAAGATTATTATTAATTCACAAAATTGAAAAATTAATTGTCATCAGTGCATTAAACAACAGCAAATGACACCTTGAAATTTCTATTTTTTATCCAAATTTATTTGCTTCATGCTGCTCTTTAACTTAAATTAATTTTAGTTTCTAGTCGTGTTTGAATGACAACTATCACCATTTCATCACTTTTTCCCCTTTTTTTTTTTTGCAAACGGAACATTCTGGAAGTAGCGCAAACAATTTTAGTTGCAACAAAATGATAATGCTTGATGAAATTTAATGAAAATAACCCATTCATAGGTCAACGATATGATTTTCATTTGACATTATACCTTTAAACGTTAAGGATAAAAAAGCGGCGAATTTAACGGCATTTGTAAAATTAATGAATCATTTCAATTTTATTTTACCAACGCTCCAATGATAGTTATCGTCAAATAAAAGGAATTATTAGATGCCTTTACGTTTTGTAGTAATAAATGGGACTGTTGCAAAGTTTTTTAAAAAAAACAGTGAAATAGTTTGAATCATTCATGCATACTTACAAAGTGGCAGTGGAAAAATGATAGGAAATGAGTAAGAGAAGTTTTACGATTATTAGTGATTGGAGGATATTTTACTTTTGATATAAACCTCTGATGCTTCATTGTAATTAACATTGAATTTAACTAACTTTTTCAAATGACTTGTCTTTCCTATATCAAGTAGTAGTTCAAGATTGCTAGGACATTGAAAAGAAAAAGTTCTAATGGTGACAAAAAAAAAAGGAAAAAAGTTGCAGAACATAATTTGGAAAGAATTTAAGATTAATCGTTTTCAGCATGTACACGAGCAGCAGCATTTCGAACGAACATTGATGGTCAAGATACGATTGCTCAATGTTCATCCGGGAATGATGTCAAAGATCGATGTCAAGGATGTTGTGAAGTTTATGCCATTTACAATGGCAGACAAAAAGTCCTCTAATAAAAATTTTATCTGATATTTGAAACTTCAACTATATTTAGAATTTGAGTGAATTGTTAAATTGATTCAATTTAATGTCTGATCTTTGATTGTGTTATTTAATAATTATTAGAAGAGCTAGTAAGAAAATAATCCATTAAAAACCTAAAAAAAAAAAGAAACAAATGGACAAAATTGGACAAGGATTGTGCGAATTTATTACTTCCCGTTTTTCGTTTCGCATTTTTTTTCTTTTTTTTTCTTTTGCTTCAGTTGATGAATTCCACTAGAATTTGATGACTTAATGAATAAATTAATTATTCTGTCCATTATTGCTAATTTATTTAAATCGCATTAATTTCAGGCTGAAGCGGCTAGCTTTCCAAGCAAAGATGGTAGCTGTGTTTGCTGCATGACATGTTGATTGATTCATTGATTAATTGTCATTTCATAAATTTAATCTGCATTTGAGATTATAGATTTTTGGGCATTAATTGCTTGAATAACAATTATTTTTCATTTTGCATAAGCTTTTTATTTACACAATTATTGCATAAATTCTTTGGAACGAAAGTAATAGCTAAAAATTGAAATCCGAAGAATAATGGAGACATTTGTCGCCTTATTTCATACATTAGAAGTGGAATGCTCAGCTGTCCAGTTATCTTCTTATGGTTAAACAATTCATTTGTATTGGTTGTATTGTCACCAAATAGAACCAAACCTTCTTTGTATTACTAATGATCCGTAATATATCAAATCTTAGACCCTATTTGAAACAATTTGTTTCAAGTATGACCTACAACTGATGGTCAGGTATCATAGGGAAATTTACTACTGAAAGCTAAAAAAACCAATATCAAGCCGTATTGATCTGTAAACTATAAATATCATTTGAAAAAAAATTTCGCGGAAAATCTTGGAACAATTCAGGATATGTAAAAAAGGATCAAATCGATGAATATTAAGACTTTGATGATATGTACTGAAGTTAATCTATGAGATGAATTGAGAATTAAGTTGCGCAATGAAATTCTGCACGCATAATATGAGCTGTATTTCATAATTTTCAGCTATGTTGAGAACCAAAATTAAATTCAAGAATATTCAGAAAATATGTTTTTCGTCTTTTTTTTTTTCGACAATTTTTAAATAATCTTTATTTGATCAATACACAAATAGAATTGGTTCGATGCAAAGTAAATAGCATACTTCAAAACCTTGAAATATTTTCACAATAATTTAAGTTAAATCAAAGTCCCGAGTAGTGCAATTTAATAGCGCCGAAAATAAGGAGAATAATATATTTCCTGAATCTACGAGGTCTTAAGGAAATATTTTTCTGAAGCTTCATTTTTTGTGGTTTATGTAATCCGAAACCTTAGATGGGAAAGTCTGAAACGAACTTCAGATGGATAGCTACAATGGGTCTGAAACATACTTCAGATGGATAGCTGCCACGGGTCTAAAACATACTTCAGATGGATAGCTACAATGGGTCTGAAACATACTTTAGATGGGTAACTGCAGTGGTCTGAAACACACTTCAGATGGATAACTGCAATGGTCTGAAACATAATTCAGATGGGACAGCTGCAGTGGTCTGGAACGTACTTCAGATGGATATCTGCAGTGAGTCTGGAACATACTTCAGATGGATAGCTGCAGTGAGTCTGAAACGACATTCGCTTTATCAAACTCAAAGTTAGCATACTAATAAATTGAATGAAAAGGCAAAAAAAGCAAAATTCACAATTTCTTAGCATATTAGAAATAGTCTTCAACAACATCGAATTATCATTTTGAATTAGCATGAAAAATAAGAAGTTTCACGTGTGCTGTATGTAACAGAATAGGAATTACTGTTTTGAGCACTTATACTTCAAATTTTGAACTATAGAATTAAATAAATTTACTGGATCCATCAGCCTCCGCAAAAGCATTTGGGGTTTTCCAAATGAATACCAGACTCGGTTTTGATGCTTGAGAATTTAAATAACTATTCTAAACTCAAATGAATGAAAAATCATCTTGGAAAAAATCCTTCATACTTTAAATTGTGGATGTGAATTATCCGATAGTATCTTTGCGCTTTATCCAATAGGACCTATGAATACCTCTAAAAATGAAAATTTTTAGTCGTGTTATAGACTTTCATTAGTTGTGACTGAGATTTGGCGACTGTCAATTGTGCAAAAGATCATACATGGTACCGCCAAAGTTTCCTGAGAAAAAAAAATAAATGCATGAAGTTTTGTCTGTTATTAATTGTGGAATTGAACAGATCATTACTGTGATATAGTTACCAAGCTTTTGAGAAGGTCACAATTTATGCCATATGTACCATCTCAAAACTCATCGAACTTATTGGCTTTAATTTTATTCATCATCATTATCACTTAATCTTCTCGAATTCGGTATTGGAAGTTAAAATTTAAGTAGAACTTGAAAATTTCACAAAACTTTGTATCTTTTATCCATTCTTTGTTAGGCCAAGTTATTTGACTACGGCCGTACTAGGCTACCAAGTATTAAACAACGGATTACAATATTAGCATGTCCTTGTAAATTATGGACTAACAAAAAAAAGGGGTTAAACCTTATAGTCAGCAACAATGTCCTATCCATTCATAACTAACAATATAACATACCACCAGTGAAGTTCAGAAGATCACACGAAGCTATGCATCTTCTTGCCACAAAATTATTCGAAAACGTCGTGGGTGGTCGAGTAGTGTAGCATTGAGGCAGTAAACGTTATCGAAATATTGTTGTATAGTGTTGGAAGTATATTTTCTCATAATATTTTGCATCGATCAACATTGGACCACCCATGATGTTTCTCATCTAATTACAATTTCTGCGGTGGTCGTTCTCACACTGATCGCTGTCGTATATTTTGTTACACCAATTCGATCAAAACTATTACATGCAGTTTGAAAATGCACAATTATTCATGCAGTTGACTGCTTGCATTTGAAATTTTGTTAATTTCATTTTGCATAAATTTAAAATTAATGGGATAAGTTTTTCCCATTATAATCCTGCAAAAGTTGTAAAATTCCTAAACATTATCTGTATTTTAATTTCCGATATTTCCATGGTAAGATACAATTCTCTTTGAAAATCTACACTTTAAGGAAGTTTTATTGATGCACTGAAAAATATAATTGTAATAACTATGACATTTTGGGATGTTATTTGTTTCGAAGAAACATTTTGAAACGAACAGACAAAATATATGATTGGTTTGTAAATATTAAAAATTTTCTTATTTTAATGTTATCAAATTACATAAATCAAATGAATTTTACGCTTTTTTAAGTTATCATTTCAATAGTAATTACATTATAATATCATCTTAATATAATGAAATCAATCCTAATTTGAAGTCCTAAAGTATCAGCAGGATGAAAATATGATTGAGAGTTGCATGAATCTATGAGCGATAAATTCTCAAAGGGTTCATATGATAACGAACTGCAAGATTTTTTCTTGTGTGAAGTTAATAAACCGATCGATAAGTCCGTCAATTTTACCTTTATTATTATAAAAAAAATAAAAAGAAAAGAAAATTTAACATCGTCACATCATAATATTCAATTTTAGGTAATAGTTTTGGATGATAGAATAGTCGTGAAATACTTCCTTTAACTTATCTTTCCGAGTTATTTGTCTAGCTTTAGTCGAAATTTTTTTAGATTTGATATTTTTGATAAAATTATCATTGTTTCTATTGTTCCTAACTTAATGTTTTTTCCTTTTTTTAAAAAATCAATATTTCCCTTTTACTGAATTTTAAAAATTATTAGCATCAATTCAAATTAAATATCTCGATTGCACGGAGTGCGACAATAGTTGTAAGAAATATTGGACATAATTTCAGTTTCCAAATCATACAGGTATTTTACTTTCTGAGATAAACTGAAATGTTGACGTCATTCAATCAAGACATGTGTGACATACTAAAACATGTTATAAATTGCTATTCTTTGCGACGTTTCGAAAATGAACTTTCCAAACTTGTATCAAATTTCCATTATTAACAACCATGAATTCATTAACAAAAAATAAATACATGAAATCATTTTATATATGCAAGAATAAATTTATTTTCACTTCATCCTTAAATTAAAGATATGATTGAAAGTAGGAAATTGTTGCATAGTTGGATCATAATGTCATACTGACGTTGTAGTAGAATTTTTGCGCACTTTTTGAATTTGATTTATAAAATAAAAAAAAAAAGAAAAAAGCAACAAAACGAATATAAAGATTGATCTTTTAAAGTGATTTTGATTAGTGCTTGAATTAGTAAACCTTCGTCAATCATACAAATTCAAATATAAAAAAAAGAAATCCAGGTGAAAAAAGTTCAAATACAAATGCAAATTTAAATATAAATTCTCCACTTAGTATTTTTTATCAAAAGTAAACTTAAAATTATCTCTTTATCAAATGAATCGTAATGAAACATTTGAACATCTTACCTTATGTTGATACATCGATCTATTGACTTGATCGAAGGCATTAGAACATTCCACATTGCCTGACTGTTATGGATAATCTGACCTGGAATCTCGTTTTTTCCTGTCAATCGTTGTTTTTTCTGAAATTAACGATGCATCTTGGTGATACTGAGATATCTGTATTTCATTTGTCCAGTTAAAGTTACGTTCCGGTTCTGTACTATTAATAAGGTATGGTATTTGAGATTATTTTATCAGTTTACGGGAGATACATGATGAATAAGTGACAAGAAGAGATATCAAATATCAAAGTGATGCATCATTTTGATATTAAATTGTCGTCTATCAATGCACTTTTCGTAATAGATTGAATTTTAAGCACAAGTAATAAAACAAGACAAAAAAAAATCATTGATAAAAGCTTTTATCAGTATCATAAGAAAAACTATCGATAAAATCAAATTGATAAAATCAATAGTTTCTCTTACAAAATTATTTGAAAATTTCTTCTTTTTTTGAACATGTGTAATTTAATAATTATTATTAGTTACATACATTTTTCTCTCGTAAATATTCATTAAAATTTCATAGTGTTTCAAAGTAAACGGTAATTTAGAATGCAATTAAACTAATTAATTAAAGCTCCTATTTACAGAATCTTTACTTTATCTCATTAATTTTTCGCAAACTAACAGTAATAAGTAAGCGTGCAAGATAAAAAGCAACCTTCAACTTATTTCAAGTTTAACAAATTCCGAAATTAAATTTAAAAAAACTGAAATATGAAAAAAAGAAATTAAATCAAACCTCATTTTAGATTATAAATAAGGTCAAATAATTGCTTATAGTTCGTAGCAATGTCATCAATGTTACTATTAGATGAATCGGATCGGTTAATTGCAAGAACTTTTTGGTAGCGATATTTTTTGTGATCTACAAGTAATGTATATTCCCATTAATACTGCAATTTTTCTGTATTTCAGTCTAAATAACTATATTATAATAATTATAATCAACTATTGTGATACCTTAAATATGAAAAGATTTCAAAATAATTGATTAATTTCAAAAATAAGGTAGTGATAATTGATAATTGATTATTAATTGCTCAAGCACATGCAACTATTTATTTGTCTGATGAAAATTAAAATGATTTACAAATGAAGTGTCACTGATTTAATAAGATAAGAAAATTAGAATAAAACAATGAGGAGTAGAAAGGTTGTGTTTAAGGAATGAAATTGAACCATTCCAATCATTTTTGGTGTATACTAATACCTAATACAGCTGCTTTTCATCGTTTCTGTCAAAGTTATGATACCAGTAAGATGATATTTTCTGTCATATTGTTGAATTTTACAAGAGTTTATCTAAATGGAGTAGAGGAATTTTGTGTATTCTTAATGAAAAATATCCTTCTTAATTCTACTCTAAATTCCTTCTATTTTTTTTTTTTTTTTTCCAATAAATATTAGTGATAAATAGAAATGAAAAAGTTTTAGATTTTGTTGAGAATGAATGCTTTAGGTGAGAAGATAAAAGTTAGATATTTTTGGGAAGTCAAAGATTTTTGAAAATTTCGATTTCAATATTTTTCAATTTTTCCTTTTTTTTTAATGTTTTATTTTTAAGATAGCAAACAGAGCGTACATTCGGAAAAATGTAATCGAACAACCAACGAGATATTTTAAAAGAACTGGTTAGGATTATGAAAAATCAGCTTTTTATCTCTTATTTTCTCCATTTCATTGTTTCTTGTCATTAATGAATCTTAATATCACAAAAAAAAAAGAAAACTTTAATATACTGTCCAAAAATGATTGGGATTTGCGAAAAAAAAAAGAAAGAAAAAGGGAAAAGTTTTATAAAGGTCAAATTTATAAAATGTCAAAGATTCGTGTGTAATTACTTAGAAAGTATGAAAGATAGGATAAAATCGAATCGGTGACAAAGATGGAATCATTTTCTGAAAATATGATTCACCACTTTTAAAAGATCGAAAACAACAATACAACAATCCTAAATCGTTTGTGTATGTGCTTATATATGTGTAGGTGTATGTGTGTATGTGTGTGTATGTGTATGTGTGCGATGTTGTTTGATGTATTTTGTTTGTTAAAACATGATTTTGGTGTATTACAATAAAATAAAATAAACTGGTTTCATTCGCTGTCATTTTTATCAACGAATTCATGATGTTTTAATGAGCAAA
>NW_018108427.1:24914-48676 GCF_000183805.2 Loa loa | reverse complement strand
TTTTGGGAAGTCAAAGATTTTTGAAAATTTCGATTTCAATATTTTTCAATTTTTCCTTTTTTTTTAATGTTTTATTTTTAAGATAGCAAACAGAGCGTACATTCGGAAAAATGTAATCGAACAACCAACGAGATATTTTAAAAGAACTGGTTAGGATTATGAAAAATCAGCTTTTTATCTCTTATTTTCTCCATTTCATTGTTTCTTGTCATTAATGAATCTTAATATCACAAAAAAAAAAGAAAACTTTAATATACTGTCCAAAAATGATTGGGATTTGCGAAAAAAAAAGAAAGAAAAGGGAAAAGTTTTATAAAGGTCAAATTTATAAAATGTCAAAGATTCGTGTGTAATTACTTAGAAAGTATGAAAGATAGGATAAAATCGAATCGGTGACAAAGATGGAATCATTTTCTGAAAATATGATTCACCACTTTTAAAAGATCGAAAACAACAATACAACAATCCTAAATCGTTTGTGTATGTGCTTATATATGTGTAGGTGTATGTGTGTATGTGTGTGTATGTGTATGTGTGTGTATGTGTGTATGTGTATGTGTGTGGGTATGTGTATGTGTATGTGTGTGTGTGTGTGTGTGTGTATGTCCAATGAAATATAACATTTTGAGAAATAATCATGTGTATGTGTGTATCTGTGTGTGTGTATGTGTGTATGTGTGTGTTCAATGAAGTATAGCATTTTGAGAAATATTCATGTTACTAATATCTATTATCATTTCATTCTTGTCTAATCAACTATCCCATGAAGAAAAGGTTATTTTGTAGATCTGATAGTTAAATTACAAATTTTAAGGTTACTATTAATTATATAGCGACAAATCTCAGCAGTGTTTCAGCTTTTTCCTTTTGTATTTAACATTTGAAACAAATTTTTGTTGAAAAACAATGTTATGAAAAGGAAAGAAAGATTCTATCATCGAATTTCATTAATTGTTAGATTGAAAATTTTTATTGATAAATGCGTTAAGTGATAATGTTAAATCATTGGTTTGAAATATAATTTCAATCAAAATTTTTTTTCAACTTCTTTCAGGGCAGCATAATGATGCAAAAGAAAGGAATAATTTACGAAGCTATCGTCAATTCGAGAAAATTGGCGAAGGTATGTCGAAATTTATTTTGTAACATTCAATTAAAGTTTTTTTTTTCTGAAGTTTCAAATTATCTCTACAAATTCAAGCATTTCCATATTTTTTCAAATGCTTTTAGGAGCATATGGTGTTGTTTATAAAGCTATTCATAAACAAACACAAAAACCGGTAGCAATAAAAATGATTCGTTTGGAACATCGGGAAGAAGGTATTCCGGCTACAACTTTACGCGAGATTGCCCTTCTTCGTGAACTGATACATCCAAACATTATTTGGTGTGTTTCCCTTTTCTCTCTCTTTTTTTTTTTCACTGATATTCCGGAAATAAAAACTTTGTAAAGAATTTTTTGATAAGGTTTTTACAGTAATAAATTACTGGTCAGTGCAAAAATGTTATTAGTGCATTTCTGTTGTCACTTTTAGATAATGCTACGGTAGATGCATAGGCTATCGTATGAATACATATTTGAAAATGTTGCTTAAAATTTGAAATTCTAGTCTCCAAGGGGTTATAATGGAGGAATGTCGCATATACCTGGTTTTTGAATACATTGATATGGATTTGCGTCGATACATTGATTTGCTTCCTGATAACGAGCTGATGAATAAAACTGAGGTTATTGGGGTATTTTCGTTTAACTCTTACATCATCTTCATGATATGGATCGATCTTATCATGAAGATGAAGGATGAGTTCTTTGCTGATTAAATGACAGTGAATTATTAATAATTCAGTGGATTATTATAAGAGTGAAGTTTCGAAATTTTAATTTTTTCAGCAAAAAACTTTTTTATACCAAATATTGCAAGGCATTTGTTTTTGCCATCAGCGCCGTGTTATGCATCGCGATTTGAAACCACAAAATTTACTGGTTGATGCCAATGGTATTTTAAAGCTCGCTGACTTTGGCCTTGCAAGAACAATTGGTATTCCATTACGAGCCTATACTCATGAGGTAAGTTTATTCTAATTTTCATTTGATAGTCCCATATTACGAATGGGTGATAAAGGTTGGAGCTATCAGAGAGTTACTGATTAATGGAACTATGTGAGTTAATCTGTCCTGATATTTTTGAAGCAATGTAATTCATTGATTTCTTTTATTTTTGATTAAAAAAATAAAGAAAAACGAGAACTGTTAGTTGATAAATCGAGAAAATTATTTCCCATTATCCTTAAATTCTCTTTTTTTTTGTGTCCTCCGTCATCATCCTCTATATACTGTAAACTTTTATGAATTACTGTTTCTTGAGCAGGTTGTCACCTTATGGTATCGAGCACCAGAGATACTACTTGGTGCGGAATGTTATACGTTAGGAGTTGATGTGTGGAGCATTGGATGCATATTTGCTGAAATGGCTACAAAATTACCACTTTTTGAGGGTGACTCAGAAATCGCTCAGATATTTTCCATTTTTAGGTTTGTCACACTTGCATTTATGTCATTCTTTCTTTTTTTTTTTTTTTTTTTTTGCCGTCTTGTTTTTCATTGTTAGCATTTTCAGCATTTTATCAACGCCAACGGAAGAAATCTGGCCTGGAGTAACATTATTACCGGATTATCAGGAAGAATTTCCTCAATGGAAGCATTGTATTCTTGACAAGGTTCTTGGCAAATATATGGATTCTAATGATTTGGATATCTTAAAGGTTCAACACTTATGTTATAATTTTAAGTTTGTAAAATGCTAAATTTAAAAATAATAAATTTTAGTTACTTTATGATATCGTATTAGTTTACAGGCAATGATAACGTATGATCCAGCACGTCGAATCTCAGCAAAACAACTTTTAATGAATCCTTATTTCGAAGATATCGATTGGGAAAAAATGAAGAAATTATTCGATTAAGTATGAAAAAAGTATGCAAATTACAACGTAGCTTGAAGACTTATTGTTAGCTACTAAATCCCCCTCTATTGTCCCTCTTCACTCCTCGTTCTCATCTTTTTTTCCCACCCTCCCCCACTCCTTACTTATCTCATTCCTTTCTCCTTTGATACATTTAAATGTCCATTTACCTGGCTTTTCTTCTCCTTTTTTCACCGTCAAATATCCACTTACCTTGCTTCCTTTTCTCTTAGTACCTTTAAATAATCCACCTATTTGTCTATCTTTCCAACGATACTTCGATATCATCCATCAATGTTAACGTTTTTTAGTGGATCTTGCTGATATTGAAAAGCTTCTTTGGAATAAATTAAGTATAAAATTAAAGCTTAAATTCAAGATTATAAGATTAAGTTGAAAATTACAGAAGAAATCATTCAAAGTTTTTCATTAATTCATGCTAAAGAACAAATAAATTTATGAACAGATAATAACATTAATGATGCTTTATATCTTGAAATTTCCTATTTCTGGGACACATTCTCTTGTAGAATTCCATCTACAACATTTACGGATAAAGAGACAGGGAGAGAGAGAGAGAGAGAGAAAGAAGGAGGGAGAGGAAAGAAGGAGATAAAATTGATCATTTCAACTGCAGGACATGACACAGTTCAAGCAAATTGTGAAAGGTTAAGTTCAGGTCAGATTGCAAGTCAACATAGAACGATTGTAATGCATAATTTTTGATAATGTAAGGATTGTTTTGAATCGAAGTTAGGTACTACGTAGCAGAAAGCAAAAATAAGTAGAAGTGAAGTTTCAAAGAGAAAAACTGATGACGAAATGTATGTGCCTTTTCAACTCGATTTATAAAAAAAAAAGAAAGTTTGTAGAGGAAGAATATGAAACTTTAATGAAATGGTATAAAACATGGAGAAGATTTGAAGAAATACCATAGGAAATGATCAATCAATTTGTAAAAGATACATCTCAACATTTTCTGACATGTAGTAACTCTTCCAGGCCTCAATTATATGAAATTGAAATATAATAGAAACGAAATCTAAAAGATTCTTCCTGATTAACACTTTTACTCAGTGATAACTTCCCTGTGATATATATAGATAGAGAGAGAATCAATCACTGTTTCTTCAAAAAAAAAAGAAAAAAAAGGAAAGCGAGTGAAATGAAAAGTAACACTTCACCTATCTCTTACACAAATATAACCATCTTGCTACAAGTATCTATGGGAAATATTCCTACTGATAAGACGGATACCGGAAGAAGAATAATCTGTGAAATATTAGCTTTTTTCTCGGTCATCTTTTCTTTGACAACAAACAAACTTTTAATGCCATTGAAATAAGCATTCTGTAACTTTGACAACAGAAGAAATGTGGGATATGAGATGAGAGAAAAATTGAACTTTGAATGTCTTAGTTCTTCTTTCTTTTCTTTGGCCAATGTAGAGCCTTATCCCAGGCTAACTTTTACATAACACTATGTGAATGATCTCAAGATGTCGTATACTTACTTACTAATAAAATACAAGAAATTTTAATATTGCTAAAGTATTCAACTCTTAAACGCTCAACCTATTGGTGATATCAAATAGCCATTTCCCAGACAAATAATCCTTAAATGATTTCGAAAAATTGTTCAAAAAAAAGAAGCCAATCATAGTTTATAACATCTGTAGGAAATGAGAAATGGGCGTAAAATTGATAAATTCAACATGCGCTACTATTCTGGATATATCCTAACGTTAGAGATAAAATCATTCCAGTTATCATTAGACTAAATTTTACAAATTAGAAATTTTTATTTCAGTATATTTTCCCAACGAAATTTTGAATGCTTCCATCAAAACAACAGATAAAATATATAAAATTTAAATTGTTGCATGAAAACATTATAATTCAATGCATTTTATAAGTAAAACAAACTTCAACTTCACGTAAGTGACGTGAATCCTCTGGAAACACTGAAGTTTTTACTTTAATGCTTCAGAAGCACCTGGATAAATCATCAACATTTCATGTCACATGAAGATGACTGTTCGATTTCATCGAAATTATCAGTTTTCTATTAAATTAATTGAAAGAGATGAAGAAGAGAACTAAATGAGTTACGTGACGTGTACTGAACAAAATATTCCAGACTTGTATTCAAAAAGTTCAGCATTTACCAAATTGTCCCCCTAACCGCCCACTGGTATTACTGTAATCCACCTACACACTCATCATAGGTCTTATGGCACTTAGGGAGAGAATGGTTTTGCTAAAAGTCACGTAGTCTGGTTGAGATGCTTGTCCCTCCTCCTCCTCCTCATCCTCCTCCTCATAACTCATTTCTTCCGTTCCTCTGACCACGCGCGCTTCCTCCATTGTCTTCTCCACTTCATTTTCTATCAGATAAACTTCTTTACTCACGTCATTTATATGCGTAAACGTGTGATATCATTACGTAAACACGTGTGCCAATTTGCATTCATGCTTTGATGCATGCGTGCACGCATACATTCCTTATATATCAAATTTTTTCCATTTATACAAATGCATGTTTATAAGTATTGATATGCATGAGTGTAAATGTGTTTGAGTAATTACATTTAGCAGTATGAATTTGCTCACGTACGTGTATTTATATTACGATTCTATGTATTGAATATTAGGGTTAGCGTTATAAATGGTATACTGGTTAATGTTTGAAATTGGAAGTTTTACGTATTCTAGGCATCCAATTCTAAGCAAAACTAAAACCAATTCATCCTCTTCTTAAATCATTTTTGTTACCTATATCTTTGTTTAGTCCCACTTCGTGAAAGCATTTTATTCATTTCTTGAAGAATTCGCAAGTGATTTTTTTCCTGTTTGTTTTGCATATATATCATTCATTAACTTGCCAAATAACTGGAATATATTTCTAGCAGAGTTATCGCCATGAATCAATTCCTTTTTTTTTTTACGACTAGTCGTTATAGTTATTAATTTCGCAAGTTACAATGCAAAAATGAAATGCATACATGCCACGTTAACTATATAACTTTTTTTCTGCTTCCTAGTAATTTCAAAAAAATTTTCCAACTTTTCAAACATTAAAATGTTACAGAACTATACGTTGCTGAACTGAAATTAACGAAACGATGGATAAAAGTGCTTTGGAAAAGTACCAGCGAACTGAAATTATTGGTGAAGGTAGTCATAATATATCATATTGAAATTATGGGGAAACTCTCTAAAGTTAGAATCCTAAGAAAAGATGTAAATTATACGTTTTCCATCTTTTTTGTGTAGGAGCATACGGTGTCGTTTACAAAGGAATTGAAAAGAGTACAGGCAGGTTGGTAGCAATGAAGAAGATGCGTTCAGTACATCGTTCAGAGGGTATTCCTGGTACAGCTCTTCGTGAAATGACGTTACTTAAAAGACTGAAACATCCTAACATCGTTTCGTATGCCGTTTTTTATTTCTATTTATAGATTTTCGAATATTTCATGTTTAGGCTATTAAAAATGAAAGTGAAAGCATCTTTTACCATAGTTTAGTTGCAGTGTAACAGTTACATGATTTCGGCAGCATGAATGATCATTGGTATATTATTGATAATAAGTAAATTATTTGTCTTCTTACATTGTTCCCGCAGTGCGATGTTGTTAAGATACCAATATAAATGCTGACCGAATTTTGATTAATTTTAGTCTGGTGGAAGTGATTCTGGACGAACAATTGGTTTATTTGATTTTTGAATTCCTTAGCATGGATTTAAAAAAATGCATTGACAAAATTCCTTATAAAGAACTGATGGATAAAGCTGAGGTTGGTGCACTTATTTTTCTCCAGTTCACACTCTGCTAATCTCATAAATTATTGCTTCGCAAACCATAAATTCTTGATAAGTATTTAAATCAAAAATTGTCACAATTAAAAACTGATTAATCTTTTTAATTGCAGCAAAAGTCGTACTTATACCAGATTTTGCAAGGCATTTGTTTCTGTCACCAGCGTAACGTTCTACATCGTGATTTGAAACCACAGAATTTGCTAGTTGACGGGAACGGTACCCTTAAGATTGCTGATTTTGGCCTCGCAAGGGAACTGCAATTTGCGGAAAGGGAATATACTGAAGTGGTCAGGTTTCTTCGTCCTGGTTTTTTTATTTCATCATTCCAAAAATTACCACAGCAGTATATCTTCTAGAATCTCAATGTTTTTTGCAAGGGGATGTGCTGCCCATGTCTTTAAAACAGTCATAAAAACTTATTTGCAGAATTCTCCACATTGCAACTTACTGGTTAAACTTGCAGGTGGTCACTTTGTGGTATCGACCTCCAGAAATACTGTTCGGCTGCACTAATTATACGATGGCAGTTGATATTTGGAGTATCGGGTGCATTTTTGCTGAAATGGCCATGAAAACAGCTCTCTTTAAAGGTGATTCGGAAATCGACCAGATTTTCCTCATTTTCAGGTTTGTTCATCATATTCAATTTAACTTCCATTCGATAATGATGCTTTATTATTGGAATCTTTAGTATACTGTCGACTCCGAAAAAGGAAATAGAGAGTGGAGTGTTAAAAATGCCGGATTCTCTAAGACCATATCCGATATTCAACGAAAACATACTTCCAAAAATTCTTGCTGACTACATGGACGAGGATGGAATGAAGATCTTACAGGTATGGAAATCGACATTTTGAAAATTCTGTAATTTAGTAAATGTCAGATGAGAACTGTTTCAGACTTGGAAATCTATCCACTAACATCCATAAGCACATTTCCACTAATATGCTCTTTGCAGGCAATGCTTACTTACGACCCGAAAAAACGAATCTCGGCGAAGAAATTATTGAAGGACCCGTACTTCGACGACGTCGATCGTACAAAGCTCCCAGCCGGGGATTATGACGGATCTGCTGTGCCACCTCGCCGCTGCACTTTTCTTCCTTTTCTGCACTGACAGTTCTTTGATTTTCTTGGTTTTAATAGTTACCTCAAACTATATCTTCTTGGATTGTTAAACTTATCGTATTCGTCCAAATTTCCCTGTGAAATTGGACCGCAATTTTAAAATTTTTTAAAGAAGTGAAATTAATCCTTAATTGTTCATCTTCTAGCAAATCTTGCGCAATGAGTTTTGAAATGATCAAGCGATGATATTTTTTGAATGTTGACTTGCCTTTAAAGTTTTCTGTCAGTATGAAAAGAATTTTTTGTGCAATAAAGTTTAATTTGATACTGCATATTGATAACAAAAGAAAATTTTCCATGACCCATTTTAGATTAGCTTAAATTTATGCTAAAATTATGGTTTTAGTTTTTACGGGAAATCAGCAGAGCTGACGGAATCCTAGCAGAAAGTTCATGTGCAAAGCAGGGTGACATGTATAGTGCTATTCATTAGCGATCTTGGAGATGGTCATAAAGTGGGGTAGTATTAGCAGACCTCAAAATAATTCATTAAAGCACTAAAAATAATAGCCTTATAAGGATTCAAAATTAAAGTTTGAATTATTGCTGCTTCATTACAGTCCCTTTTTCTTGCTACCTATTACTTAAAAGAAAAAAGTTTTTTCTATTGTCTAAAACGTTATTTTAAAGAAAAATTTTTGGAATTTTGAGCACTGAAAAATATATTTTCCTGTAATATCTTCAAACTAATATCAGATTAAGCGATAAATTTTGAGAAATTTCTCTCATGGTAAGAGCTTTTTGTATCTTGTGTCTATTTCTAAGACAATATCATTGATTCCTTAGACTTTGACTAACTGATTATCACCCACTGATAATTATTCTACTCTTTTTACCTATCGATTATTCTTCAGTATGTATTCCCTTATAGTTTGATGTGGAAGTATGACATAAGATGAATTGAATAACCTTGATATTTGGATGCATTGATTGCTGATCTGCTGGTTATGGCTTTATCCAGTATGCTTGTCAGAAATTCTCAATGTTTTTCAAATTCGTGTTAAATTAGTTAACAGAAGAAATTTCCAAAATTTGATACACATATAGCATGTAATCACAATGAAAATGTTATAGCATGACTATCATTATGAGATTGGATATTATGGTCGAACTAATGTATCAATAAAGAGATCATCTCAATATTTTATTAAATTTTATACAAATTTGATGGTATATTTAAGAGAATTTTTAGCAAATAAGATTAAAGAAAAAGTTCTTATCTTTTCCCTTCCGCTCTTCTACTCTCCCTTTCTATCTTTATCATACTGTTTACCATTCCTATACACACAAATCATTAGTTCCAAACATTAAATAAAAAGGAATTAAGGTTATGCATAACAGGGGTGAGGGGGGAGGGGGGGAAAAAAAAGGAAGAAATGGAAGTTGTAATTAGGTCAAAATGACAAAGACAATGAAGAATTTGTTTGATTCGAAAGTGTTATTGACATCAACCGAACGGAGTTAATTTTTGTCAAATCATCTCCTAACTAACATTTATCAATAATTGTTTTCCTCGAGTTCTACTCCATCTGAAATGTTCATATGGAATATATTGCATGATGATAATATTGCTATATGCTATTACTAATTGAATTGTTCATTAGGTTAATAATGATACTGATTCATAGAATTAGGTTCTGTGTGAAAATATTATTTGTTTAAAAATATTACTTACATAAATATTATTGTATTTGAAATTTATTAATGGATACTGAAATATACTGGCACATATTGGTAATTGATATCAATAATTCTAGCAGTCAAAGATCTAGAATTACTGATATAAATTGAATATTTAATTTTTGGCGTACGTTTTACAAACTGTACCAATTCTAGCAGTAAAATCGATATTCGATTACATTTCATAATGGTGATTTGGTTATGGATTTTATCAACCTCTAATATATGTGGTAATTTTCTTCTTTTAATTAGGTTTTGTTAAAGTCAATAATAACAATTGTGAAATATTATTAGTCATTTTGAACAATTTATTCCAAAACACGAAGTGTTTAATGTTGTTAGAATTGATTAGAATTATAACAATAACCTATAAAGTAATTCAATCATTATGTAACAATTGAATTCTATTTCCAATCTTTTTCCTTGCTTCTTTCAGGACAAATGTTGTTTGAAAAAACGGATGAAAATGAAATTTTTGACGAAAATTTTGGAAAGTTTGTTTCCGGAGCTGATCTTCCAAGTTTTTCAAATAATGATCCGGATATGTCGAAATTTGGAATGATCAGGAATGAACCAGATGATGGGATGCCTAGTAATTTGAAGGTTGCTTAGTTCATTACAATGCTTATTAGTAGAACGATAATTACTAGTGGAAGAAATTTCTAAAACATCTCAATTAGATTGAATAAAGTGATTCTGAAGAATCAACAAATAAGTATCCGATTTTGTTATAGGTAAACGATACACTTTATAGTATACAATATGCTTAGCAATATATTGAGAATGCTTTTCAGAAGATTTCTTGAACTCATCTAAAAAGTTTTTTTTTCCCTAGAAATCAGATGGTATCAATAATCAAGACGTATTTGGTAAACACTCATCTGAAAACGATATGATGTCTGTACCGTCAAGGTTCCAATGAATAATTTTTTACACCTTTTTTTTTCTTTCAAGTTTGTTGAATTTGAATGAAATTATGGATGTGTCCAGGTTGATTTTCATGCAATCAATGGATATTTAGAGAGAGCCACGATAGTTCATGTACGCAACAATCCATGTGTTGCAATTAGTGCCAGAATAATCTTTTAATCCACACGGAGTTTTTGATTTTATAACAAAAGTTTTACATATTTGTTGCAGTACTGATTTCTTTAGTATTATTTTTCAGTGAAATAATGCCTGAACTTCCATTACCAGTTTTGGACGGAAAATTGCTGATCACCGGTACTACAATTTTTATTTCCGATGTTTTATTTGTTCTTTTTTTTGCCATAAATTTTAAAATTATAAATTTAGTTTTTGTTGGTTAAAATATCAGTTAACTTTAGCTGGAAAAGTCAGTGAAGAAATGATGAAAGAATTCAGAGAAGACGAAACTATGAATAGTGTCAGTACTGGAATAAGTCAAACAAATAACAATTTTCAAGGGCCAACATCACAAATGAGCGCATTTCTCCACAGGTTTTTTTTGAGTTTTTTTTTTTCAGCTTTCTTCGAAAAATATTGAAAAATTGAACAAGTTGAAAAAAATCAAAAAACTAAAAATTTGGAAATACAAATTAGGAAATCTCTTTTAGTGTGGCAGATGGTGATGTTGTTGAAAAGTTAATTCAGAATTCAAATTTCATTCACGTCAAAGAAAATTCGAATTTATCTGAGTCGCAAATTGAGAATTCACTGGATTTCCACACACTCAATACGCCTATTTCTCACCTAAAAATAGTAACAGTGGCAGACGATTATACTTTAAAAGTTTTGGATGACACTGCAGGGAATGTTCTGAACAGTCCCATTATCTGGAGTAACCCACAAATTTTCGTTGAACCTGTTCATATTGCAAAGTTTCATTCAGGTATCAGTTTTCAGAGTTATCCTAATTAAAACATAATTATGATTGTAAGGTGAAACTCTAATCTTGAAAAATACTCCTCTAAATATACGATATTGAACATTGATTTAATGAATGATTTTTGGTTTCCTAGTAGAGTTCTGCTAAATTATCAGTCTTTATCACTTTGCTTCTTTTTCCCATTTTTTCAGGCCATGAAATTTTATCTGTAAAGGCACATGATGCGTTTAATAGTTCATTGGAATTCATATGCATGCTACCGGCAGTTGCATTTTGCGTCACAGATTTACTTAGCAATGACAGTTATCGGTTACGAATTGTTTACACGGGTACCAAGAACATTACAAATTTCAATTTACCTCTTATCATCAGAACGCGAAGTCATGGGAGAAATTCGCATACGGTTTATGTTTCTTTGAACCCTTTGATTCCGACCTATTTTTGTTTTTTATATTTTGTAAAATATCCACATATTTTGATATAATTCTTTGTCCCATTCGAAGTTATACAATTGCAGAGTTGGAACGCCTTCATACATTTTGTTTCTGATGATTTGAACCCGGATGACGAAATTCATCCCGAAATCCCAAGTGTGACAAGTCAACAAACTACTGAACGTCAGGCAGAAACAACGATTGATAGTAAATTCCATGTACAACCAAATTTCATTGCTTCAGAGGAGCAACCGGTTCCAGTCTGGAACAAATCCATTATTGAGCATGAAGTGGCAAAAATGAAGCCAAAAGCACCTGCTTTTATTTTTATGCCACATTTCGAGCATAACACCTATGAAATATATGTACCGGAAGGAAAAACAAGGTTTTAAAAGAAATTTCAACAGTTTTTTTCAAATCCACTCTCTTTTCAATGAATTTTAATCTTTACGGCAAAAATCGTAGGTTTTATACAACATTACACTGTATCAGTGGAGAAATATTGAATGGAGCTTTCATTTTAATGCAATTAAATATATCAGAGAGCAAAGATCAATATCCTTCAGTTTCCCATACTTTATGATATTGTAGGATTCGATGATTGTTGCTGTAGTTTATTTTTTAACTCATCTCAATGGTATGGAAGCAAAATTTTCAATTCAATCCGAGCCACTTCAATGGTTTTATCTGGGCGAAATGGAAACAGAGACGGTATTTTCGTGAATTCTTTTTATTTCCTCGTGCGTTAATAATTTCATCACTCTCCTCTTTTTTTGTGTGAAATTAAATAAGTCAAAAATCGTTATTCTACTAAACAAATTCCAAAATGCACTTATCGACACTTTTTGCTTCATTTACTCATTCAAATTCACCTCACCTTTATCTGTGGTCTACTGATATTACCTATGTACCATTGAACTTAGCATGTATTTTTAGTTCACCATAAGCTAATAGTATACTTATATTCTAGAATGCTAATCGTCTCATTGTTGCGATCAAACTTATGCTATATGATGGTGCTGATGTTGATTTCAGAAAAACCAACAATGGCCGATATAAATTTCAAATAAAAGTAATTTTTTCTTGGAGCAATTCTGTAAATCGTAGAATTGTTTCAAATATTATGGATTTTTATCAATTTCATTGTTTTATTCCAGGCTAACCAAGGCAATTTTGAAACTTCTACAGATATTATTGTTGAAGTCCTGACGTTTGCTACCAAAGGAACGTCTTATTCTCTGGGAGTAACATCAATTTCTGATGTGACTAGAACATTAATAACGGGTGAATTTACCACACCGGAACTTCCGACTGATTCAGAGAATTATACCGTTACAGACTCCGCGGATATTTCTGAAAATGGACCCGGAATTACTGCGATCATACCGAATCTGGAACAAATAGATACGGTTACTGCTCACAGTACCTGGAATATTAAAATAACGCAAGCCGAATCTGAAAAGGATACTTTAGGAACTACAGTTGAAACACTCGACGAAAAATTGGCTAATCCTCAAGAACAAAAAACAGCAGGATTCGTTTCACCATCCGAACTCCACCGTATTACTGTACCACAAAACTGGCAAGCTGTTGCAAGACTGTCATCACTTCCGGATGAACCTTCTGCACATAAAAATTTCGCGGGAACTTCCCAGTCTAGCATTCATGATACTGAAGCAATAATTAATAGTGCAACAGAAGAAGGATCAAGATCTTTCTTTTTAAGAGTTAAAGAAATAGCAACACAGCAGCCAGAATCAGTGACCAAAGCAAGTCCATCCTCAGTCAGTGTTCCCTTATTTCGGAAGTCATTCGACCAGCCTTCCAGAAAAGTCCCGGGAAACTGGACAAATTTTCCACTTGAAGAAATTTTGAATAAAAAGCACACTATGGACAAGTCTGAACCATTACAGGAGTCTGGAATTATTCCAGTAACACTTCCAGAGAATTTCCGAAATTATGGTTCTACGCACTCTGATATTGATAATTTGGATGCCAGCCATTACGTTTCAGTTTCATCTGAAAGTGGAACATTTATAAATACAGAAATTCATAGAAATGCATTAACGACAGAAATGGATGATAAAGAATTCAAAAACAGCGAATTCAACGAAAACAATGATAATTTTTCCTCACACAGCCAAGAACAACTACCGGTAGATAATAAATCGATAACGACGGTTATTTTATCAGTCCAAAATGCCAACAATTTATTCCCAAATATTTCAGTAGAAAATAGAAAAAGCTTGCAAGATAAGTTTGGTGCCCCCCTCATGTCACTGACAACATTACCTGTATCGGGGAATGGTGATAACATTGATAACATCCACTGGAACAAACAATTCGAGGAAAACTTCGAAAAATTTGCTTCAAACTTTGAAACGAGAGCGGATATGCAACGCAACTATACTATTACTACAAAACCAACAGACTTGACGATACATGAACTAAGTACTAATAAGGATGTTAATAACGATGATACGAGGTACACCGATAATGATATGAACACTAGTGATGAAACTAATCGTCATACTTCCACACATACCAATACTGCTACCTGGAAAGATTATACTGATAATATTAGTACCATTGCTAATAATGTTGATACGATTGTTGCTTCAAGTGATGCTATAAAAACATCTGAAAGTACAAATGCTGCTATTCTTCAACTAACATCGATCACCTTAACAGATACGATTCATATGAATTCAGATTACGAAATGAGTGAAAGTTGGAATCGGAGTGATGATGGAAATTTTGGAACAGATAAATCACAATGGATTCAACTGACCACGCAACAGACAAATAGTGATAAAGTGACAGCTACAGTTGTATCACATCCGGAAACAGCTCAGAAAGAAACCGAAGCTAAAAGAAAATGGTCTGAAAAGGATGATAGCCTAGAAAACAGTTTTAGAATCAATAAGATGGAATCGCAAGAGAAAAGTAAGTTTAAATGGTAGAACACCATTGGCAAACTTTCGATAATCAAATATATATCGGAGTGGGGATAAAATATTGTCTGAAACATTCAGTAATTTACATTCTTCGTAGACTGTGATCTTTGTAAATTGTAAGAATAGCATTATTTGCAACAGAAATCGAAGAAATAATGAATCATGCCAAGAGGAAATTTGGTGAATTATCACTTTTATGATTTTAATTATCTACTAATTTCAGTGATAGATGTGAAGTTCAAAACCAACGACGGTGATAAATATGTTTTACCTAACGAATTTCGGGATTCTGACATTTTACCTGATCTTGATATCATCATTACCGCCAATAACATGGTATGCTTTTCAAAGGTCTGGAATTATTTTTTTCTCCTAAAATGGTAAAATTCAAAAAACTTGGCTTTTTTTTTCAGGATCCTAATGATGTAATTATGGTCTCAGTAAATTCTTCTGCATTGGAAATTATTCCGCGTCGTATGCAACCGGGAAAAACAGTTTTTCTTGCTGTTCGTGATGCTGAGAAACTTGATCGTGATCTTTTGGATGGTTCTGTTGTTGTCAAGGTGAAGTTTACTTCTGGTAGGAATTTTAAAATTCTGCAATAGCATTAGATACACCGATTCTTATCCTCATACGTTGCTAAATCCTAAGAATTTTGTTTTATTTATTAAATGAGGATGGACTTCTTTTTTCAACTCCGCTATATGCTTTTTATCAATTCATTAATTTATTTCGGGTAAATTGAAAACTGCATCCATAGTATCCCTCAATTAATTTATTGTTTTCAGGTGACAGCATCTCAACGAACACGTCCGTCAGTAGCATCATCAAAAGTGATTAGCATTATGAGAGATGAAAATTTAAGCAATGAACCACCAGCATTTTTGTTTCCTGAATATGATTTTCATATAAGTGAAGGCAGCATAACAGGACAAAAAGTTGGCCAGATGGAAGTTGCATTCATGGATCGCCGTGAACATGCAACTGTCACTTATCAGCTGATTGGTCCCGGCAGTGAACTGTATATTTTAGACATTTCGTCACAATATAATCCTATAGAAAAATGTGTAAAAAACCAGCTCAAATTTCAAATTTACTTTATTTGCAAAATGCTCGAAATTACAAATCATTTTTTGGGAAATATTTTTAACCATAAGTATTTTAATATTATTTTAAGATTAGTAATTGGGCTAAATTTTGACAGTTAAAGTAAATTTAAGCTTACAACTTCAAGCAGTTATAAGGTCAAGTTTTACTTTCATTGCCGTTTTGCAATTTTAAAAAAATTTGCTTGAAGATTCAAAAAAGAAATGATGAACAAGATGCATTTTTTTTTTTTGTTAAGATTTAAAAGATTGGTTGCATACTGTGCGAAATTCATTCATTTAAAGATTTGCGGTAAATGGTGGTACGGTAAGCGTTTCATGTCCAAGTGTCCTATCATGCCTAGATCGTGAGCAAATTACTACATATCACCTTCTTGCTATCCTCACTGACCGCAGTAAGTTCTTCTATTAGGCATTCAATTTTCGCTTTCTTCTTGTGTAAAAAATCGTGATAGAACTTGTCTGGGAATGCCATTAACATTTCAGCTTCGTCTTTACTAATGATGCTGTCTACGGATTTTAAGGCACATGTGAAATGTTACCTTTGACTCTTTATTGCTAACTTTACCTTGAACGCGAATAATTCAATTCGTCCCTTCAGTCAATCTGCTAAGTAACAAATTTCTACTCTCATGGTCCTTTTCCTTTGCTATCAAACCGAAATATGAAAAAAGCACGTTTATCAAAACAAATTCAGGAATGGTTCTGGAATAGATTAGATTCAGGTTATGCTAGCCTAAACTTTCTCATCAAATCATCTTTATCACCTCTCCATGTATTTGATATCTAAACATTATGCAATTTTCCTGTTCTTAAGATGGTTTAAATTCGATCCCTGCAATCGTAAGAATTCATATCGATGACTGGAATGACAATGGTCCAATTCTAGAAACATTACAAAATGAAATTACGGTATCAAATGGCCGTCTTACAAAACCCTTTGTTGTAAAGGTAATAAAACTTGATTCTGAACCAGTGATTCTTGATAACAGTAAAGTAGCTTTCAATAAATAAAGCGTTAAAATTTAGGAATGTTAAACCTTTATGGAATAATTTATTAATTAACAGGTAAAAGATAAAGATGTAGCACCATATAATATCAATGAAATAAGCATAGATGGTACGGCATCAGCATTTATTTCGCTGGAAAAAGTGCATGATGATATTTACTATGGACGACTTTGGTCTTTACCAGCAGAAGGGATTTATCAACTGAACATTACCGCCCGTGATCCGGATGGAAATATTCCGGAACAAAAAATTACCGTTAATGTACAAGTACTAGTAAGTTTGTGCTTATTTTTTCAATTTAATTCTGTTCATTCGAATACTCCATTCTAATGCATTCGAAATCATCTAAAATATGTTCTTGGTTTGTTTTGTTTGAAGTTTACTTTTAATCAATCTCACGGTGAATATAAAATATGAATTTTTTCAGTTTTATACTTTTAATTACCTCTAACTTTCAATTTTATACTTTTCAAAGCAAAGATGAAAAATTTCTATTTCAGAATACTGTAACAAAAGTTCATTTCAAACGAGCTAAATATGAAAGGACTGTTAACACCGAAAAACTGTTTAAAGGTTTTTTTTTCCTTTCGAATATCTTAGTTGAATTCAGAATTTTGAATTGATGAATTGGAGATTTGGAAAAAAATACTGATCTTTTCCAGGTAATCCCATCCTGCAACCGGAACTGGAAAGTGCTCCACTCGATACACTGCGGTTTATCCTTTTAAGAAATGACCCTGGTTGGCTGTCTGTGGATGAATACACTGGAAATGTTATTGTTGGCGATGTTCCACAGTAAATCTTCAGCATAATTAGCTATAAATATTGATTGACCACAAAATCCAATGAAATAGCCAGATTTCAGCAATGTGATTCATTGTCATTCAGTAGAACAAACACCAAACATCCATACTAAATTGAAAATTTTAAAAAAATTTCGGAAATTAAAAAGAAGCACTTCATTAACAATACTCACACTTTCGGTTTTGCAGAACCGGTATTGTAAGCGGGAAATACAGTACATCTATCGCAGCAGTGAATCGTACTGATGGGAGACTTATTACGGAATCCGTTCTTGTTCTCACCGTAATCAACGACAATCATGTGACGAAATTGTTTGCCAAGAAACTTATTGTCAAGACCATACGTAAAGGTTAATCTAAGACGCGTACTGAATTAAAGATGTTCCTTTGTTGAAATCCGGTAGAAACCACTGGTTGAATTTAACTTTCGCAGTATGAGAAAAAATTTCCATAATATTTTATCCTGTTAACCCTGTTAAAATTTGTTTACGTCAGATCCAACAGCAAGTCGTCAAACAGTAGAAATACTCCCGGAACATAATAAAGCATCAATAATGATCGTACGAGATAGTATCAGTGCTGCTGATGAGCAGCTTCACTACACTCACCTCGATAAGGTATTCTTTTCGTTTTTCCAAATATATGTTTCGATTTCTGAAAAGTACGCAATACTTCCTACAAATACAAAATTGTAAGCACAAAATTTTGCAAATGATAAAAATAAAAACTATTAGAATTGATTTTTCTTCAAATTGTAGAATGCAATATCAAATAGTTACGGTATGATAATAATGGATATGAAGCGATTACAACAGATAAGAATGTTGCAATTCAATTTATCCTCAAAAGAAGATACTAATGATTCTGGTATGTATAAAAGTCATACGGAAAACTATTGATATTATTCATGTTTAACCTGGTTTAAATTACTTCTATCAAACTATTGCTATTTTCTTTTCTAATCTGTGCAAATATAAACTAATAATGGTGTATTATCTTAATTTCAGCAATGTAACAATGTCGCCAAAATTAAGTACACCTTAAAAGTAGCATATGAATGCAACTTACATTCGGTATACTAATACATATACTGAACTCTATAGTAAATGAAATTTATCCAAATTATAGCTAAGGTGATGTTGTTTCTCAGTTCGGAGCCAATTGAGATGGAACATGAACGTAAACGACAATCACAGCCAAGATTTGGCCATCCATGGAGAAGTGATATGAACATCATTCCGGTATCTTATAATTAATTACTTTAGTGTTTGTAGTATACATATGATAACTCAAATATTCGCTTACCGATATCTGTTTACTAGATGTTGTTTGACCTTTTGTCCTCCAATTCTATATTTAAATTTATAGGCACATTTATTTACTAACAATATTCTACTTATTGTCATATCATTTACTTTAGTTTTTATATATGAATTTTTCCAGTTTAACAATATTTTCAGATCAAATTAGCTGAAAATTCACCAGAAGGTTACACGATCACTTCATTACCAGCTTACAATCCAATGAATGGAATCAAAGTTATAGATCTTAGACTTGCAGGCGAAATGGCTCAACATTTCACAGTGGATGGAAGAAGTGGTTAGAGTTTAAGTTGTATTTTCAAATATAAAAGAAACAAGTTTAAGCTAGCCTAAGCTTTTTGAAGATACGAGTGAGGACCGATTTTTGCAACTTTTAAAATAAGAGATGTTTACGAACAGGTGGATTTGTTGATCAGAATTATCTTCAATGCTCGACAGTTGCATTGTAACTTTCGTGCAATGTAATCCATCATAAAAAGAAAAAAAGTCATTTTAGGAGATGTTCACGTTGTGACACCTTTTGATTTTGAAACGATGGAACCGGAATCACATATATTTGACTTGTTGTTGATCGCAGGTGAAGAACCATATGATACCGTAGCAGTGCTAAGAGTTGAAATTATTGATGTTGATGACAATCCACCAAAAATAGCCAAGTTTGGTGATTATAACTTCGAGAATGTTCGTTTTATTTATGAAATCTATCAAGTCTTTGTGATCGGTTCACTATTAGTTCCAGTCATAAATTCTTTATAGTCTTACCACAGTAAACAGATGCAAATTTAACAATTCCTAATCTGTTCAGTTCTAGCCATCATTCAAGTACAACCAAATTAAAAATGTTAATTAACTCATCAATCAACGCATCTGATAAATTTTCCTTATATCAGTAGTGAAGATGACAATGTTAATTTATGGCTTGGTAAACCATAACGGATGTAGCTAACAGCGGACATTTATTTGAAAAATAATTGATAAACTTTAACATTCAGGACAAAATATAATAATGCCTGAAGAAATTTTTGCTTTACAATACCATCCTGATCAAATATTTTATCATGCTTTAAATTTAGCTGACAGTTGCGGAAAATTCACGGCCTGGAACGGTGCTTTTTGAAGTTCAAATATCGGATCCGGATTATTTGTATGGTAAAACAGGCGTCTTCACTTATGCATTAAGTGGTAATGCTGCAGCTAATTTCCAAGTTAAAAAGGTAAGCAGCATATTAGAAGTAAGACTCGAAAGCCAACTTAAGATAATGCCTGCAGTGAATGAGCAAATTGTTTCCTTACTTTTTAAGTGATTAATTCGAATTAATTCGTTATTTTATTGCAGGTAAATGATACTGTGGCTGTCATCGTTTCTCCTGCTGCTGATTTGGATCGAGAAAAAATTGAGGAAATGGTTGTTTTACTGAAAGTTACCGATTCTGGTGGTAACAGCGATAGCATCGCGGTAAAATTTCAGAAATTTGTAAAGATGAAGTCGTGACAATTTATTCCACAACTAAATTGTACGACGATACGGGAAAAATTCAAAAAATTATATAGCAACGAATCGTTTGAGTAATTTTATACAGAAATACACTTTCTAATTTAAAACATATTATGAACATACAGACTTACCGTCATTCAAATTTCTCATGTTTGCATTTGTGAAATGTCACTTTTCCAAAATGATATCAGCTAGAATCAGTGCGTCCGGCCAAAGAAATGCTTATCGGTGGCATTTATTGGCCATGCTTAAGCTTACATTGATCGGTTTAAGTCATCTTCAAACAGATATCTACTATGAATTTACAAATCGAATTAAAATTTGAACAAAAATTGCATTATAGGCAATGATTACGGTAATAGATGTAAATGACAATGCACCCGTTTTCATTCATAACGAATATAAAACTGAAGCAGTCGAAAACTGGCCTGAAGCAATGGTATTAACTTATGTGCATGCTGAAGATAAAGATAAAGGCCCAAATGCAGATATACGATACTCTCTGTCACCAAAAAATAATCAGTGTATACTTCTTTTTATCTCTTCTGTTTTTTTTTTTTTTTGTTTGACAATATAACAAAAAGGAATGGATCGCCTCTAAGGTTTTGGTAGTTGAAAACCTTTAAATTTACAAAACCGTCCCTTAATCAATCAACTTTTCTTTATCCTTAAATTCATATTTCAATGCTAAAAACGTATATTCTGGAAAATTTGCAGTTTCAAATATTAAGCAGAGAAGAAATAGGATTTTAACTTATGGAAATTCACATTTATTTTTTTATAAGATTTACTCGGAGAATTAGTAATTTTAGATCTCTGTAAATTGAAGTTCAAAATTCAAACCCATTATTGCAAAAATTAAGCTTATTTAAATTAAAAAATCGATAATCAATTACAAATAAAAAAGGTTCCAATCTTGATATTTTTTCTTGTGTACCTTCCATCGATCACTTGCTGATATCAGTAATGAGGAGAAAATTCTTTACCGAGAATCCCTAAATTATTTTCAATTGAAAAACTGACGCCATCTAATTTTTTTCCAAGAATAATTTTCTGGCACAAGTTAATAAAAAAATTCAACAAACAAATTGTTAGAAAACATCTTACACTCCGGTTTTAATAACTGAAATTTAACGGAACTTTTACTAAAATCAAACACGAGATTACTGTGAAGGTCTAACCAATTTTGCCTTTACATAACTTTTAGGTGGGATGATAATTTCAGTGCTTTTTTTTTTTAAAATAGTTATTTCAAAATAATTAATTTTAAAAAGAAGGCCTTATTTCGACATTATGCATTTTGACAGCAAACTGGTAAGACATGAAATCTTGATAAAATGTTGTGAATTATCAAATTTTAGAAAACCGAATACTTCTACACTAATTCTGAAATAATTACAGACTTTGAAATTGATCCAATAAGTGGATTGATACGCGCCAAGAAAGCATTGATTGGCTTAGCACGAGCACATCCGTACGACTTCTCAGTTATAGCTAGTGATCAAGGTTGGCCTTGTTGAAAATTGTTTAACCTTTTCCCAATTATATTTTTTTAATTACATATGTAAAAACTTGTAACCATTAAAAGATAAAATATTTGGGTTCAAAGGTCTTGTCCAACTTGAACCATCTCTTGATAAAAATAAATATAACCCAAGATAATGAATAAGAGGGTAAAGCGTAGAAGGGGAAACGGACAAAGGTGATTTATCTTTATTTTCACGAATTATTTTTTGATAGTTAACTTATCCTCACATTCACATGTTTTTAAAATGAATGCTTTGAAGAATTAACCACCATTTTTTTTACTCCAAACTGATTCTTATTTCACCAATTTTAAACATTTAGGATGAACATTTATTTGAAATGAAATTAAATAAATTCGTGAAATTGTCAGCAAATGCTTTTTTATATTGATATTATTGAATTCAGGTATACCACCGTTATCAGCCAGTGCAGCTGTTAGCATTCATGTACTCGAATCTACTTCATTAAGTCATGCTGGTGATGACAAGGGTATACATATTGTATCACCATCCGTTCATTTCACTTTGCAACTTGATGAGGTTGAATTTTTAGCTTCATTTTTGAAATTAATCACAATTATAGTACGCTCGTTTTGGTTGGCATCATATTGTAGTGTTAAATTATGAGTAATGTTAAATTATCATTTCGTTTTTTTATTTAAGTTGAAAATCAAATACAATTATTATCAATTGTTCAGGATGTTAATCACATGGCGACTTCACCTTACTCGAATTTTTTGAAATATTAAACTTTGATTATAAGTGTATCGTGTTTCTCCTTTCTTCCAGAATACTCCAGCTAATGATCGCGTTTATTCAGTTCGAGCTAAAATTGGTGGTTTTAATGAGCTGTTTGGCCGAGAAATTAAGTACTCAATAACGGTTGGTTATTTATTGGTAAATTAAATTAATATTAATTACTTTTTATCTCAAACCCATCAAATGTAAGGCCAAAAATTAACTAATCTGATCTTTAGTCAAAATATAGGTTCAAGAACAAAATGAAACAATTTTTCCATGATTTTATTTCATCTCTCACAGGAATACTAAACTTTCCGATGTGAACTGAAGGATGCTCAACTGCAAGAATGCTTATACTAAATTTTTCTTCTGAACTTTTATCAAACAATATTAATCGATACTTGATCGATTTCAAATTAGTCGAACTGGATGAATGATTTGATTTTAGCCAGTGGATAATGCAACGGATGGTGGATGGTTTACAATTGATACGAATAGTGGAGATCTGTTTACATTGCAAGAATTAGACCACGAACTTCAACCTGCAATAACTGTTAGTTCATTATAATTTAGATTAAGATTCAGATGCTAAAATTCATTACTTTGTGGAAACAAGCCACTCACTTGTGCATTTCCCTTCGATATTTGTTGAAATCCATCCGCTGACAAAAAAATCTAAAGTTGGTGAAACTGTTTTTATAAAATAAAAAGCAAATCAATTAGCTTCTCTCAGTAAATTTTATTTTTTGAAAATATTTATTTGAATTTTGCTTCTTTCCTTCTATTTTTCACTCAGCTGAATCGTTTATCTTTTTTATCTATGATTGCATTACTTAGAATTGGACATTTGAAATTCATAAAACAAGATTTTAATTCAGTGCCACTCTCAAGCATTATTATATATATATATATATATATATATAT